>NC_054549.1:27567646-27714343 GCF_017654505.1 Polyodon spathula
ACTGATGTGGGCGAACTGCTGCTATACACAAAGCTTGTGGTTAAAACTACGTTTATTGGTGGTTTAGGTTACTTTACTGCCTAACCAGCTTTTTACAGCATGGTAATATACATTATTACAGAGCTGTGTCAGCTATGGCCGCCGCTTCCATGCCAACCAAGTCCTGTGAGAGGACCGGTGTGCTTGGTTGGCCTTGATACATCCTGCGCAATGCAGACTTTGTCTCTTCGGTAAGCAGACAACAACCACCTTAATTTCCCGTAAACCCTCATTTATTTACTTGAGGTATTGACGTTGGGGCGGCAAACTGGCAGTCAGTGGGTGTAAATGGAGCTTTAGTCTCAGAATTGAAAGTGGCAGAATTTCAAGTGCATATAACAGGAAGAGATTTTTCATGGATTTTCTGAATCAGCACGCAATGTTTAGATTAACATTGAGAAAGATTGAAAGAAAGGACTCCCTAAACCCACTAATGACATCCTTTCAGTTCTAGTTGGCTGTCATGTACCAAGAAAGCTTTTTATTTATTTATTTAACAGAAATAAACTAACAAAAAATCAACTGACTGTGTTACTTTAGCTTTAGAGCATTTCACTTTTTTAGAAGTTAATTAGGTCAAATGCATTCGTTATTTTCCATGAGACATGAAACTTAAGACTGTGTGTACAAAATTTGTGCAGGTTTGTGAAACACATTATCAGCAGAAAAAGAACTAATGCTGGAGTCATAAGCACATGACATCATGACAGAAATCCGAGTGGGCAGACACAATAACAAACCAGGTTAACATACAGAAACCTGCTTGACAATGACTTTCCAGTGCAGCAATTTTTTTAGAGCAACAAAAAGCCACTACCATACCAAGTTTAAGGAAAACTGTATGAGCTACAACAGGGTTTACAAACAGTATATACTGGAACCAAGCATAGGCAGCTAAACTTAGTTCAGACTAAAATGCATACCAAAAAGCAGACAGTATAAAATAGCCCACTTTTACCAAATGAATTGGACTATGCAGCTTCAAATGTCATTTTAATTGCAGTCTGACTATTTGTCTGGGTTCTTGAAAAATTGAGCTGTTTCATTTTCTCTTTGTTTCCCTTAACCTGGCTTTGAGCTTATCTGGTATCCCAAGTATTGGAACAAACAGTGTTCCTCATTTCATTCATATAGTTTGGCAATAACATTTAAATGGTCAGCCCCATGTACTCTTACTAACATTAGACAAGTAGAGTAGGTGGGGCTGGGAGTGTGGAAAAAGTTCAGTCTTGGCACTTAGGATTAAAATAGATCAAAGCCACTTAAAGACAGGTGGAAAGAAAAACTGCAGTAACTCAATATTGGAGCAAGAGAACCATGAACAAGCAGAAGGATATGTACCTTTTAAATTGCATCATTTTTCATAGGTAGTAGTTCTTTCTCTCATATACTAATTTTGCATGTCTGTTTTTTCACTCTCAAACAATACAGGGTGGCTCAAATAAACTAATTTCCTCTGCCAAATAAATAAACATTTGTCTCTGCTTTACATGACTGTCAGAAACAATTATCAGCAACACTTCAGTACAATAAATACATGAAGACTAATTAAACCAATAACTTCACTACAGTGCAGTTTTATTTATATATTACATTTAAGGACTATCATTTCAATAAATCATTTCCCACAAACAAGTCAGAGTGAATAGTGTTTGCTTCACTGGAGCAGGCTGTCCTTCCAGCTCCATCACCAAAGGGTTTATTCATGTCAGAGGCAGTGCGAGACCTGGCATGGTGCACACAACCCTGAAGAACACTGCAGAGCTCACAGGCTGTGCCAGCGCCTGGACGGGCACTGATTAATGAATCAGCCCCCAGTTCTCTTCTCAATGAGTAAACTAGACAGACAGAACCACCTAGACCTACACCAGGCTTTTCATTAGAAAAGCCAAGGGGCTCTGCAGAACTCGTGTGTGTGCCGCTGTGGTCGTTCCAGGTGTAGTGGCCCTTATGGTCTTCTAAATTACTTTTGGACAGCTTGATGGTTTTGAGAATAGAAAGAAATATGATGGTTTTGAGGGAAATATGGGGGGGGGGGGGGGGGGGGTAGAAGTCTCAGGGAAGAGGAGATTAAGTCTGTCAAAAAATATCTTGGAGTAAACATATGGCAGGTTTTCATTTGCCATAGTGGCCATTTTTTAAGCCAGTCTTGTTAGTTTCCGTCAGCAGCAGATCACGATCAATCTAATTTCAGCTGGGACTTGGCAAGCCCCATTTAGGATTGCGGTCTGGTAGAACTGGATCCCTCCAACTCGCACTGCAGGCGGATGTTGAATCTATTTTGAACGATTACAGGACACTCTCTAATCATTAACAGTTATTTAATTGATTACTTGCTGGAGGAGATCCAGGCCACCGGAGTGAAAACAGATCAGAGCAAGGGTCTGTACCATTCTGCTCACACCTGATCCTGTGCCACAATCCTTTAGCCTGTCAGACTCACTCAACAGAGGGCTCTGCAGTAGCTTGAAGAGGAGTAACAGGTATGTGCCGATACCTTTCACTTCTGGAGGCCTGGAGTGACCCAAGACGCCTTTCCTCTTATCTAATGATTGCATTTCTTGTATTACGCCCCTGCCTATCTTCTGAAATGCCTATTGCTGCTTATAATAGATGTCAGGTTACAGGTTACAAGTTTCCCTTTTGGGTGAAGGCAGCTGCATTATACTGTGTGCTACAAGTCAGTGCACACAGTATAATCTACAACCAAACTTGCCACGTTAGCCAACTGAAACAGATTTAAACAATTTCCAATTACAAACCTACCAGATAGTCTCAGTCAAACATGTTTAGAGTGGTAATTATCCCACACGTAGACCCTCTCAAAGCTAACAAATCTTAAAACCGGCGACATAAAATTTCAAGTAGCCTCAGCAAACACAACCCACGTAAGCATTAAATTTCCAAACACAGCTGTCATTATGAGCCATGTAACTGCTGTTTGGTGAAGTTCCCTCTTCCTCGGTTTAGGACAGTTGCACTGAAAAAGAACGCTCAAGTATTCACCTCAACTGTAATGATTACGCTGAACCATGTACCCCTGGAGTTGAAAATCGTCACTCTGCAAGGTCCCCCAAAAAAAAAAAAAAAATCGTACTGTGTGTGTGGCACTGTGGTATGCAGTTTCCATCCAAAGAAGAAACTAAATGGTCAGCAAGTACATGGCAGCAATCAACAGCAGGCAAAAAAGCAATTTGTGGAACACATACACCATAGCTACTCTACCCTCACCACCTCACAGCAGGGGGAGAGTGCAGCATGGAGAGAACAGAGGAGTGGGAACAGAGCAGTAAAGTGGCAGGATGGCAAAAGAAACATAATGAACAGCCAGGACACTTTAAAGCAAATCACAGATTCAAATTTCCTATAAATGACATATATGAAAAATAAAAATAAAAAATGATTACTGAACGTGTGATGTGAAGCACTGGCCAGCAGGCGCTGACTGAACAAGGAACCTGGCTCAGTGATGCCACTGTCCGTCACACTTCTACATTTACCTAGAGTAGCTGTCGTGACTGGAAACTCACACTAGTCTTTACCCAGGGCTTTAGAACTCCTTATTTAGGTATACAGTATATTATTGAAACACCAGATGGCAGGAAGTTAAGGATGCGCTTAACTGACTGCACGCATCACAGCATTAATTATGTTAACCCTGCAGACTTGGTCTATCCACATCACCTAATTATTGTGTGATCAACACATTTTGAAACCACATTAGTGCCAATCACTTTATTACAATTTTCAAAACTTAAATTGATTGTGCCTTATATAGATCGCAGCAACAGTTCACGCCTCATCTGAATGTGTAGGTTTCCCATACATCACAGCTTCTGCTCCTGGTTCCAGATGATTTAAATAATAAAGTGATGGTAATTCAGAGACAGAATTTTTAACTCTGTGCTTGTCCACTGGGACACAGTAGTTCTAGGTCGTGAGATTTATTCTAGAGCTATGGAATGTTGCTTTTCTTAATTTGTAAATGTGTAGAAAAAAAGATTTTTTTTGTGAAAAGAAATACCAAAAAAAGAACAGCAACTGTTGAAAATATGAGGAGGCAAATAACCTATTCTTAAAAAAACTTCAAAAACAATGAAAACTCTATACTAAGCAATCGCCAACCAGAAGCCCCGGGGGCACACATGCAAGCACATGAACTCTCTATGAGGAGGCCCTGGTGTATTCTGTTGCAGTGTTTTCTATAGTAAACTAACAAATGTTTAACCTATAGAGCATATTGCTCAATCCTGCCAAAGCTGTTTTTGGCAGTTTGAGACTGAAGATATTTTCTTGTTACCAAAGCTGCAGACCGAGTGTTTCTTGAGAGGCCCTTAAAGATATTTTAAAGCTTTATGGACGAAACGAGTTGTAGTTTTCTTCTGCATTTCTGCCGATTGAAAACACCTTTCAGTATGTACCAGATAAACTACTATTCCCAGAAGACACTGCTCGCCCCTCTGCCCATTGTACTGGAAGTGTGAGTAAAGCGAGATACATTTTCAAAGTTTCATATTATGATACCACTTGCTTTTATGGGAACAAATCTAGTTGTTGGTGTTGTTTTTCTCTGTTATTGTGTTATTGTTTATTTCCTCAGCACAGATACACTCTTTCACTTTCTTTTCATCTGTACAGTATAGAATTATTTTGGTCATTGATTTTAGTTTAGCTAATTAAGTCTACAAGATGTGCTTGATTTGTGTCCGCCTTTGGCTTTCCATAACAAGTTTTTTTTTTTTTTTTTTTTAGAAAACATTTTACGCAAAGTATAGTCTTGAAATCAAAATGCTATATCAACATTGTATGCAGTGCTCTTTAAATGTACACTGGCAGTGTGTAACAGTGAAGTTTACTAGAATAAACTATGATGGGCTATGGTTTTCTTTTCTCTGTTGGTTAGTGGAGAAAATGCTTTTAGAATTGGGTAAACCTGTTAAACTGCACTTGTAGATCTATTTATCTACACCTCTGACTATGCACTGGACTTCCCTGACCTAAGCACCACGTTGCTGGATCCTCAGCTAATGCACTACTATTATGTCAGTGTAGATATAACCTGTAGTAATCCTAATTTGTTGCACCCTATTTCATATTGCATTTTAGTAAAATTATTTGCATTTACTGTAAACTATACTAAATTTAAATAAGAATCTTGCATTGTAACCCAGTACTGCCCTGTAACATTGTCACCTTGGATAAAGACTTTAGTCAAATAAATAATAATAAGGCACCTAATCCGTTCAGAATTACTCTTCAAATCTGGCATAGCGTACATATATGTATTCATAACATTGTTATCAAATGTGTTCTGATAATGAAACACGTATTGTATAGAATAGATCAGATTACTGTAAAAGCGACTACGACAAGTTTTCATTTCCTGTACTTTTAGTTTCTAGCACATTACGACATCATATTGAGAATATGTATGTTGCATCGGTTTTCAAAGTGGTAATAATAGATAATGTACAGTACACTTATTCAGTGTTATCATGCATTTATGCAGGTTGTATTAAAGCTACAGTGTTCAATTTAAATAAAACCTTACTGTTATTTGAACAGCTTTTTAATGGAAGTAGCCTCTTTCTGCTCTGTTTAATCCACTGATGGAAGAGGAAGTGGCAGTTTGGACATATTGACACCCACAGGACTTTCCCTGTCAAGTCCAGACACAGATGGTATGAAAATGACCCACAGGAATGTGGCACACAGAGTGAAGATCCATGTCAAAACGCTGTGTCCGATAGGTACGCTACTAATCATACAGGAGATATAGAACGGGCACCCTCAGGCAATGCTTTTTCTAATTGCTGACAACAGCAACATTTGAACTTCTTTCAGCTGAAAGCAGAGATATGCCAGGATTTGCATTGGAGAAAACAAATAAAAACTCACCAACTATATCCAGTCAGCAGTTAAATTTACTGAGGCACACATTTTTTTGGTCCTCACGTTTTTTTGTTTATTTATTATTTATGTATTAAAATGAACCCATCTTGATGCATCTTTTCAGTCCTTCTGTTTACCCCTATTGTACAGTTAAGTAAAAGGACTGAGGGGAAAGCTCACAGCCACACAGTCAGTGGTAAAGCTGAATGCAAACACAGGATCACTGGGAATTACTGGTCTTCCCCAGTACTCATTCCCCAACAACTGCAAGTTATTGGGCCTTGCCTCGTGTGTTCTACCCACATACACCAGAACACTGGACGAGAGTGCAGCACAATGCCACCTTGTATCACTTTGAGTGAGGGGTCATGATGCGAAGATTTACAAAAACTCTGTCACTTAAATCACATTTAAACTGTGTTACACTGTATTATACAGTTCTATGCTAGCCTTACCTCAAGGTGTTTATAGGATAGTGCAGTATTTATTATTATAATTGAATGCAATTTTGTATATGAACAGCAGTTGTGCATTAAACTTTTGTAATTGCAATGCTTTTACATCAGAACACTCTTTGAAAGGGTAGCAGTTTTTGGTACAGTATGCCAGTTTACTCACAATGTTACTATCACTGCTAAGCAGTTGCTGCAGAAGAGCAGTACACTGCATACAATAAAAGGATAAGGAGCAGCAAGTCAAAACGAGCAAAAACCCAGGCAAGCAGTTTCCATTAGGGAGGCCAATAGAATGTCATAAACCATATACTTCATTCCAGGCAACAGCCAGCGAGAATTAGGGGCTAGAAACAGCAGAAGCAAATAGGCAGCAAGTCATCTTGAGTTATACCTGCAAGTAAGCAGCTTAAACTAACTGAATTTCCAGGTGTCAGGATACAGTATTGTAACAAACCCCTCTGGGCATTATTTACAGTGCGGTCAAATGACAATTGCAGCCTTCAAACGCTCCCCCTGTTTAAATATGAAAGTGGAAGCCATCTCATATTTGCAAGGATGCCAATTTGTCTCACAGCAGTATGCAGCCAAGCAACTACATTGAAGACCAGGCATCAAAATGCCAGATCAGACATGAAGGACGTAAGAAACCTGAATAGAAGCCAGACCTAAGCACCTGCCAGCAATACCAGCAAAATTACATTTCTTAAAACAATTAAGGACATCGGATAGCTGTGACCAGACAAAGGGGAAACTGTCCTGTTTACGGTATGTCTAATACATACAGATGCTTCTCCACTGCCCCACCTCCCTCGGTTATTTTAATACTTGAATCGTTTCAGAAAAAATGCAGTAATGAGATTTACCTACGAGTGGAAGGATCTGAATCACAGCCGTTTCATTTAGGTTCTGGAACATCGTTACAAAAAACATAATCTGGTGTCTGATGTACGGAGATTTCTGATGTCATTAAATCTCAGTTTGCATCAAATCTAAAGACAGTGTGTCTGACCTACAAAGCAAATCTGTCTAATGTAATAAGGATTTAGTTTAGTAGGCAAGCGGGGAGAGAACTCAGTCAATTCATCAGTAAATTTGAACAGCAAATCAGCTGTAGCTTCTGTCCCCTTTGAAATTGTGATTTTTTAATAAAGGTGTCGTCCATCCCCACCCCCCAAATTTACTTACTTTTAGTTACCACGGTTTCAGATGGGGCAGAAAATACTGCTGCACATCCCGAGTGGTCGTTTCTAAAACCACCTTCCTTCAGAAATGCTGTTTTTTTTGTTTTTTGTTTTAATGATTCAAGCAAAGACAGCAATACAGTAAATCAGCATTTTTCCTCTGACCCATGGGTTGTCAGTCAGCTGCAGTGCTGCCAACTGGGCGGTTTTTCAGCAAAAATGTGGTTGTTTTTAAATTACGTTTAGCAGAAAAATCACTTTAATTTATGATGTTTTAATGTGAAACAACTAAATAGGCTTTTAAATCGTCCAAGTCTTTACTTTCTCATTAAACGCAGAAGAATGCTGAAATGAGAGCACAACATTAATAAATAACTAGTCTGTACTGATGTTAATACAATTACGAACTGTGGTTGTAATCAGCGTTCCCTCTAAGGCTAAAATGCGTGCATTTTTCTCGGTAACTGGCAACAACCTTCACACTCAGTTTACTAACTTTCGCAAGTTATTATCAGAAATATAAACCTCAATCGAGACTCCAGACTGCACGTCACATTAGCGCAGAGCTCGCTTGAGCACCAGAGATGCTGGTACAGGTTTGGCGAAGCAGGCGTCTGGTGATTCTCTCGTGTTGCTCATGAATTGCACATGAACTTTGCAGTTTTGAACTCGTCTATACATACATACATACATACATACATACATAATATATATATATATATATATATATATATATATATATATATATATATATATATATATATATATATATATATATATATATATTATTCATCATGTGACTTCACTCCATGTCTGCTGAAACTCAACATGGCGGCTGCACCAGAAAAAAAAAAAGCAATGTATGAGTCAATACTATTAAATATCATAATGCCAGTCAAACAGGTAAAGAATAAGAAAGCAAATAAGACGGCAACAATGGCAAAGCCCTGCATTCCTCTATGCTGAAAAACTAAGACCTAAAATACTTCAAGAAAACTCATACATTTGTTAAGTTGAGCCTTTGAGTATCGATAAAACTTGTTTGAGGGAAAGCGCCTTGCAACATACAATCATATAGGAGAGACCGGGGTTGGTTGTCACAGTGCTCATAGCTATGAAACTAGACGGCGCACGCAGGTGAGACTAACACTGAAATGTGTGTTCTATTGTCTGGAAGTCAACCATCTTGTAATTTGAGGTCAATTCCATCTAACATAAAAGGTTAGCGCATATTTCATTTTTTTTTTTTTTTATCATACAGAAAGTAAAAAATGCATATCTTGTTATTTATGTTAACTCTTAGTAGTATTGCAGTTTGTTTGAACTGGTGGCCATGTTAACTAGAACCAGATACTGGCTATCTTTTGGTGTAAAAACAAAACCAGTAGGTTGTCCCAGTAGTACTGAGAGAATTGAATTATCATGTAATTGGGGCCGGTTGTCACATGTAAATCTAATTGGAAGAAGTCCATGAAGAGTTTTTTTTTTTTTTTTTTTTTTTTTTTTTTTTTTTTTTTTTTTTTTTTTTTTTTTACACCAAAATGTGGGATATGTCATCATGTAATGCTTATTTAAATTATTTACTGTTTGTCCTCTGGTTCTGTGCAGGTTGTGGTATTATTTTGTAGCATGGATCATTTCAAATATAAATAGGTCTGTATTGTTTATGTTCACATGAAAAGTAAAAATACAACCTCCTGTCTTTGTACACAGTAGAAACTTTTTTTTTTTTTTTTTTTTTTTTTTTTTTTTTTAATGTTGCATTGTCTACTGTAAAAGCAAGAACATACGTTGTGGGTTGGTTGTCAGTCACAGATGACCGGCGCATTTTCAACCGTCTAAATATCGTATTTGGAATAAAGTTATGCTGAAATAAATAAATAAAAACATAACTTTGTACATGAAGAGTTATTCTTCAACATAATGAGGAACAGAAACTCGCATGTCACCAGACTGAGGAAAATAAAGAGTAAAAAATGTGACAACCAGCCCCGGTCTCCGCTAAATTAAAGAGCATTGCTGAAACCATTGTATTTCTACAAGTAAAAGCTCAAACTGACATTTACATCATAACTGAGTTCAAGTTTGGTTTTATAATATTACAATAATAATAATAATTTGATTTATGCATGGAGGACGTGCCGCATACATCAACTCCACTGGTGCCCCGCTGCTGCCTGCGAAATCTGCGGTGATCCTTTTACTGTAAGAGTTTAACAGCCAGACATTTCTGTAGACCGCCTCCCGCAATACACCACACTGCAACACAAAATGTGTCAGCCAGGAGGTCTGAATAGGATACATTCGTTTTAAATTCAATTCTGTATCCGCTGACGCGACTACGTGGAAAAATTTACCAGTATACATTGCTCTTAAAATGGGTCACATCTGACCTCAGCGTTTTCAGTACGTGTCTAATTAAGCACAGGTGGGACGAAATACGTTGTTTGGAAATTCAACAGCTATACAATGGAAGCGGTGTTTTCAGCTTTGTTGATAGTATGCCTTTCAAAACACACGCTACACAGATGTAACTGTACTATTTGGGGCAGCGGTGTTGCATATTGTATTACACGCTTATCACATAACCTCCAGCAATATCGCTTATTATTTAGTCAGAAGACACAGTGGGCATTGTCCGTTTGCACCATGTCAAGACAACTATACTTTTGAATTTAAAGCGGATTAAAATAATAAGGTAAGCTGAACTTTGTTTCAACCAGTCAGCAGCGTGACACGAAACTGTAAGAAACGGTTTCAAATGGAAAACGATTAGAAGAAAAAAAAAATGTGCCGGAGAAAATATGTACACAACGTATCAGCATGACTAAGTTGAAACCATACAACCTGCTGTTTAATTAACCTAAGTTAATTAAAAACAAACAGACAGAAATGCACTTTGAGTTGGAGATAACAAAATCATTCACATCAAAACATTTTGTAACAGAGTGACATTGTTGTAATGCTGTCCCATAAATAACGCTGTTCCATGTAACCTCCTTCCTATTTTTAATATGAACCACATGGCAGCGAGAGTCACTTTTAGTAAAGCAATAATACATTTAAAAGACTCTTACCTGGGTTTGAATTACTTTGGAAGTAAAAAATCACAAGGACAAAAGACCCGAAACATGTAGCCAAAACCAGCCTGCAGATTTTCGGCTTCCTCATCCTGATCCTTCCTTACAGATCACAGGTCCCGGGAGGCAAAACATACGAAACCGGGTTTGTTTTTTTGTTTCGTTTTTGCTAGCAAAAAAAACAAACGTAGCTTTCACAAAACTTAGTTTAATAGTTCAACCACTTGAAAACTCCATGCTCCCTATCATAAATCTATTTCACTCAGCAACCAGCTGCAAAAGGTAGAAATATAACTGAATCATCCAGGGGGAGGTACCATCTAACCACAGAAAGGTGATTACCACAAACGCTTTACCCTTTTGTTCGCCAGTTTTTGCTTTCACGTGTGTCCAGTGCTGCACTTTTTAAAACGTCGCTGTGTTTTCTGTGATTAACAGTGCCGTCCCTTGCAAAAGAATGTGGATCCAAATTTGCGACTGAAACAAGGTATTAGCTACGGTATTGTTCTCCCCTGTCTATTATTTGAACCAATGCACGAGTAAGTAGTGGCTCAAGGTGGCTGTCGGTATTGCAGCTGCTCCACAGAACAGTTGTTAAAGACCTCAATTTTTTAGGACCAATCAGAAGTCCGTGGTTATAGCCAGCTGTCATACAGCCTTCAGTCGTCTTTGTGTTCCGGCCGATAACTTCCCTGTGGTGGAAACGCTGCTCTTCAAATCACTGCAGACCTGGATAAACTTTTTTTTTTTAAATAGCTTTCCAGTAGAAGACGGAGGGTGCAGTTACTTTTTTGTTGGTATTGGAAGGAAACAAAACAGAAGTATATTATTATTATTATTATTATTATTATTATTATTATTATTATTATTATTATTATTATTATTAACAACAACAACAACAACAATAATAATAATAATAATAATAATAGTAATAATAATAATAATAATATTGTGTTATTTCCACTTGTCAAATAAATGTGATATATACTGGTAAGCATTCTTATAGAACGAATTTATTGTAATTCATTCCCTATAGAATGTTAACTAATACTTAAAAATGCACCTCCTGTTGTTATTATTGTTTAACATTTTGAATTTTTGTTCATCTTTACTTTTTAAAAAGTAAATTCAGGATATTCACATATTTCAAGTCAACAACACGGACAAACTTCATAATTTGTGCAGTAGGTCACATGGTCTGATTTTGAGCAGCCAGTAGAAAAAATATTTAAAAACCATGGCACTCCATTAGGAGGCTACGTGACCCTGAGCAAGTCACTGCCTTGTGCTCCATCCATTGGATGAGATGTTAAATCAATGTCCTATTGTAAGTGACTCAGCATATAATGCGCAGTTCACAGCCTACCTCTATAACGTGATTTGTGATGGTGATCCACTGTGAAAAGTGCTATATAAAGATGTTACTACTATATTATTAATATCATTCTTGTATTCTATACATATTGTAACAGCATACTGTACATAACTGCATAACACCCAATGCAAAAACACAAATCTCATGGTTTTAAAGTCAAATCTCTCTATACTGTAAGTGACATGTTCACAAAGTATCCTTAGCCCTGTTCACAGCGCTTGTTTAAGTAATCTGTAAGCAACAGGTGGCAGATCCGTCATTGTTTAACCTTTGTCAGATATTTTTTTTCCCCTGATAACCCTTTGTTTTAGGAGAAGCAAGTCATTTTATTGTCACATTACCCTAGGATCACAGAACTACTCAGTTAAGAAATTACAAAACAATAGCGAGGTACAGATGCACATTTTATGTCACATTACACTTTTAAACAACTTTGGGAAATTATGAGACTGGAATAATAATACACACATATTTGAAAATATAATATTTATTTGAGGTCATTCATCTTTAAGTCTGATGTCATTCTGAGGTCAAATGTGGGATAAATAATAACACGTCAGAAATCAGAACAGCACTGTGTAGCAATGTGATCGACAAACAGGCCTGAGATCCACAGTCACACTTGCACAATTCCTAAAATGGTCAAATTGAAGATATAACAATTGAATCACTGGGATTTAAAAATGTGTAGAAAAAGATAAATATAATAATTTTAAAAAATGGGTTGCAGCAGTTGCAACTTTATTTAGACTTGATGTTAATGTTTGTATGTTTTCGTACCGACGCATTCACTCTGCATCACATTCACAAAGAATTTTCACTTGTGCTTTCTTTGGTAAAAGCAATTTTTTGTTCTCCTCTTAGTTGAAGCAGCAAAAAATATAGTAAACTACCCCACAGATTAAAGCTTAGTGAATAGGGCTTATGCAGATTAGAATGAATATGGAAATGTACAGGGTTTCTAGATTCAATCCACACAGCTGCCTTGCTGGCCTAGATATTCACTATGGCAAAAGCTTTTGTACATAGATGTTATGGTATTTGTTGACAGTGGAGTGGGTTCAGTTGTTTATGTACTTTTGTATAAATAACTGCTGACCACCCTTACTTTTTTCCTAACATTTCTGCGCTGACCTTGGTCAGTATCTAATACAATCATAATTGAGTCAGGAGGGCCTGTATCCATTTTGCTTGAGTCATGCATTTCTAAAACAGATGAAGTGGACATTTTCAGGGTAGGAATTGCATGGCAAAATAAGGGGAAATAAATAAATGATGGGGGTGAGCTGAATGAGTGATCTGTCTTCTGGAATAGTGAAAAACATTCTGAATTCTTCTTGATTACTTTACGAAGGAGTCAGAGAGTACACAAAACAATCCATTCAAACCTTAACACTAAATCATACGTTCTCACTGATAAAGCTATTAAACAGTCTACAGTACATAGCACTGTGCACAATTATAATGTCAAAAGAAACAAAAAGTAGCTGATTGTCCTCAAAACATCAATGATTCAATATGAACAACATGACAAGGTAACCTGTTCCATCCCCTCACCAGTCTATCTGAAGAAGTGTCACCTACTCTCTGTTCCAAGTCTACTTCCACTTTCACTGTCCCCTGGTTCTGGTTTCTGTGGCACAATCAATTTATTTGTTATGGTTAACTTTGTCAATTCCTTTTAAAATTTTAAATGCTTCAATCAAGTCCCCCTTAATAATCACTTTGAAAACTGACATAGCTTGCATGTAAGTGTTCATAACATGTTGCCAAAACATAAAATCAAACAAACTCACCATTTCAAGTACATGTCTACAACCATTCATACTTTTACTGCAGTTATTGTCCCTTATAAAATCACCACAGTATTTTTGCAGTTTTACCATGTCTTTCCAATGGTTATGCTATGCATTTACCATAGCTTTTTTGTTTTTATTTTGTTCTGAAGTTGAATTATCATTTTTCTCAATATGTTTTGTTGTTGCATATAAAAGTTGTAAAGGTTCCAAAGCACAATGTTTTGTAAGTCCTTGCAGAATTCAGAGCTAGCGTCAGAATATTGCCAAGCCCTTCATTGGTTGGGTGTTTATCAAATGTAACACAAACTGAACAAGTCCCCATTTGACTACTATGGAAAATATTCCTCTTGTCAAGCCATTAAACCTTGAATAATTGGCTTGCCTGAGGCTCATTAGGATTGCAAAGTAAGGCATGAACGCAGGAGGATATTATCCACAACCCCACCGCAGGGTGCCCCTAATTGGACCTCAGAAAGCAGACTTCACAACTTCAAAGACAGAACAGAGCCTCCTGCTGGTCACAGATGGAGTTTTCTTGAACTGTCAGTAATCCCAAACCAAAGTGTAATTTGAACTGCTGGTCTGATAAAATTCTTACTTCAGCACAGTATTTCACCCCCCGCCGCAACATAATGTGTTCATGCTTATTATATGAGGCAATTTTTTTTAAAACAACTACAGTCAAGTATGTAACATTTTCAAGCAACTTTCCCCCGTTTGAGTGAAAATGTAACATTCAACAAATTGCTTCAGCTGTTAGGCAGAATGTCCTTTTGAGTATCATTTCTTCGTTGTCTGTTTCATTATCTTGAAATTCTACACTAATTTTGGCTTCTTTAACAACGGTCAAGATAGGTTTTGTGAATGTCCAGCTTTATTGAATAGTTTCCCATCTGAAGCACAGGACACAGGGTTATTCATTGGCAGGTTGTAGCAGGAAAAAACATGTCTTAATTTGTGTCAAATTGAAAATAACCCATGGAAAGGCAATTAGAAATGTTTACCACAGCATTTTTGCATACTTTTTTATCGTTTACCCTGGTTTGCCATGTTTAATAATATGCTTTACCATACCTCACAATTCTCTATCATGCTTTCATTATGATTTCTAACACTATTATGTTTTACTTGTGAGAGACTCTTTTAAAAGGGGGAAGGGCACCAAACAAAAATGAACTTATAGGTAAGTCTTTGGTTTATATACCCCTTTAATTGTCAAAACATTTGTGAGCTAGAATTATTTTAAGCTACTGTACAGCAACAACAGGATAATGTTTTTACCTTATGCTTTTATTTCTTGAAGTGATATTAAGTGGACTGATAAATGTGATTGCTATTGAACAGAATGTAATGATAACCAAAGTGATATTATCAGGAGCTTTTCTCCATTGAATCCCATCATATTCTGGCTGGCACATTTCAATGTGGTGATAATATAAGCAGAGGGTGAGTGGTATTAAGCAGAATTATCATGCTAATGTATTTGTAACCTGATTGGTCAAAGGAGGTACCATGCTGTTTGCAGATATGGTGCCTGTTTCCCTATGTTGCCCTCATAAACGTAGCATAAATGTCTGTGCATCAGTTTTTGCAAGCATACGTTGTGCATTATAAAAACATGGCTTTAGAAAGAAAGACCTGGCACAGCAGACATTGTTTATTTTAATGACAGACTACCGGCTTTCTCTGCAATCTCTTATAATTGCTTGCCGTTGTGGCGGTTTATATATAGTGCCACGTTTTATGGGTTTTGGATTTAAAATCTGTACAAAGTTTCAATCAATGTGCTGTGTGTTGCCACTGATAAATGTATCCCTTACCCCAAAACAAAATGTAAAGTCATTTAACAGAGTGCATGACTAGATTTCAACCCTGCTGGCTTCATCTGCTTTTACATCTCAGCATTGAAGCAACAGAGCTCAGTCACCCACAATGATGGATAGCAATGTAAAAGTGAAGGAAAAGAAACAACTTTAACATAGCATTAGGCAATATACCCTGTAACTGTACAATTGTAGCGAAGATGTATAATAAACTATATTTATGCTTGTATATCCATTTGGTAAATGTACAGTATACAACTGAGTGCAGATTTATGCACATTCTAACTACCTTGGGGGCTAGTGTCTGTAACATATAACTATCCTTGGGACTGATTCCAAGTTTGTTTCAGATTTTCGTCAGAGTTCCAGCTGTCTGCAATAGCCTTTTAATTCAGTACAGTATTCTGCTTCCAGTAAAATTGTAGCTGGAAAATGAATTTCCCTTACTATCACGCTTCCAATCGTTGTGACTCAATCTGGGTTCTGTTGCTCCAATATTGAGTTTTACAAATGTTCTCTAAATCTGCCTTTACCTAGCATTGAGCATGTCTGGAGTGCATTCCTCATTCCATTCAAGTGGTATGAAAATGTGTCCAGTCAACTCAATTTTGGGGCTGGAGTACAGTATACAAAAATATCGCTTATAATAATTTTGTTATTTGGAAAATGAAGAACAACTGTCTTGTAAAAACACTGTTGGTAATCACATAGTAAACAATGTAATGGCTTCAGATTTAATTCTGTTACACAAATAATACTCCATCTTAAAAAAAAAAATTGCAATGTTGTTGGGTGCAGAAGATTTTAAAATGATTTTGCAACCTCAAGCTTATTTGGCCATTCTGAAAATCCTGCTGTCTGTCATTTATAAATACTGCACCAGTACTTTTCTGTTTTCACCCCAATGAACCATTCAACAGCTTGAAATAATGAGTGATTCAGTTCCCTATTGTATGCCATTTATATAATTCAATGCATCCATATAGGGAGAGAATTCCATTAGCCCAAAGAAGTTGTTCGCTCCTATTAGAAATCCATCCAGAAAGTATACTGGACCTCAGAATGTATCACAGCTGTTCAGTATTTCACACCTTTCTCCAGCTGAAGTAAATGAATAATTCAAGGAGACTTCTTTTAATTTCAGGGCAGAAAAATACAGCAAAAGGAAACTGTTTTTCCCAGTCAAAGATACAGTGGCATACCTGACTGATTAACTTTGGGTCTTTATAGACTTCTGAGAGTCATCTCAGCTTGATAATTGAGTTGATGCCAAACAGCAAAGTGAGAGATGCCAATAGCTTACATTCTGCTTTCCTTTAGTGTGGGATGAGCACCGCTGGTTTAAAACACTGAAGCACACGGTCTGCCTCATTTTTGACCAGAAAATGTCATCTTTAGTGGGATACCATTATGTGCCAGTCTGCTACGCCAAATACACGGTGGAGGAACCCCCCTCAGACCAGAGCATGGCAACACAATGGATCTGGAACAAAAACTGCGCAGTTATCCCATTTCAGAAGAACTCTGGTTGTGATATTATGTTTCCATGGTACTTGAGTGGTTGATATCACAGCACTGGTAACATGTGAACATATTACCTTTCATTCTAGCAATGGATCATACCATTGTATCTGCTGCATTTCGTTGCCATTGAGGACCATTTAGTAAGCGGAGGGCATATTGTTAATTTGTAAACAGGATACATACTGTAACATGTGGGTGTTCTTTCTCTCTTAGGAATGAAACAAACAGCACCTGAAACACTGAACTATATGCTCTACTATGGAAATCTGTTTTGAGATCATGGCTCATTGGTTTATTAAACTTTACATACTGCATATGCTAGGCATCCTGAATATTTGCATGAGCCGTACATAAATAAAACAGTAGTATATTACAGAGATGTAAGGGTGCAATCCATATAAACAGTTTCAGATCTACAGTAAATACTGCAAATATATTAATAAAAAATATATATGCATGTCAACATCTCTATCTGTATTTCCAATACAATGTTATTGGTATAACAAAGCAACATGGTTTGGAAAAAAGGAAACCCTCTATTTCCCATTCAAAGTTATGTAATACAGATTGAAGATATGATATGTACACAGTAGTGTACCAGGAACTTCCCTATTTCGCTCATATCAGACACTTTCACTGGTTAAACTGGTACCATCTGGCACCTGCTGTACCGTATGAAGATGAAAAGGAAACAGCAAAGACTAACTGGGAAAAGCAGACTGGAACACTGGGCCAAACAGGAGGAAGTCAAATAAGTATCGATATGGTAATGAGCTTGAAACCTTATCTGAGCAGTTGCTGGGTAAACATCTTCCACAATAAACTTTATTCCAGTTTAAATATGAGTGCTGGTGCCACTTTTTACAGCAACTGACTGAACAACTCCAGGGGATGTGCCCACCAGACAGATACTATAAAAAGTCATTAAAGCCAGATTCTTGAGATAATTATACTGCTTAAGCAATTCAAGCCTGATTAGTGGTCATTAGTGTCTTCTAGTTGACCGTGTTGACAGGGGGCTTTCTGTACATGGTTAGCAGCCAAGGTAATCAGGGTTTTATTTTGATTACAAACTGTTAAACATACTGAGTACTTTAAATATGTTCTTTAAATGACATGTGTAGCCTTTCCTAAGTGTCTATAATGTGTCATTAACATTATATATGGCATGTCATCGCCTCTAACTCTTGCCATATTTAAAGAGTAAGTAATAGACATATGTACTGTAATGTAGGCTGGATCAGCCAAAGTGTCTTTATATTAATAACACCATCATACAGTATTTAAGTAACTGTAATAAGAACCACTCTGAATGATTAGATCACAACAAGATAAGAAAATTCAACTAGAAGCTACTTATTCATTAAGTACAGTGTAGACTTGAAATACAGAGAAATCAAGATCTCTACAATATATACTGTAGAAGTCAGATACCTCATTTGCACCAAAGAACCCTTACAAATCTACTGTGTGACAGTATTTAAATCAATGTATTGTTATGTCATCCACTATTTACCAAATGCATGCAATAACATATTTAGCAAGTTCTCATTTCCATTCCATACTCCATAATCATCAAATAAACGTACAATTCATTACAAAGTCTGTATCTTTTGTGGTTTGTCCTGAACTACTGAACCAAGCAAAGCGCAATCAGCACATGCAGAAACCACCTGTTTGCCATTCACATCATTTTTCTAAAATGACTGTTCATTATCTAGGTCAGGGGTGTTCAAACCTGGTCCTGGAGGGCCGGTGTCTCTCCTGGTTTTTGTTCTAACTGTGTCCTAAATTACTTAATTAGAACAATAATTGGTAATAATTGGTCCAATTAAGTAATTTAGGGCAGTTAGAACAAAAACCAGGAGGGACAGAGGCCCTCCAGGACGAGGATTGGACAACCCTGATCTAGGTAGCATGAGTAGGGTTTAAATCAAATGTGGCTAGTCTACAAGGGCATTACATTATATTTGACCATTCCTCATAATCACCTAATCTCTTCATGATGGGGTGGAAATCTTAAGCAAAAACTGTTTTCTAGAACCACCTGTAGTCAACTCTTTTGAGACTGTTCCTCTTGAAACGTCAACCATTTGCATAGTGTTATATACAAAAGAGTCTGTCAACCAGGTGCCTACAACAAATCCCTTGTCAAAGTCTGTCACATCTGTTTTGTTGTCCATCATGACTGAAACTGTCGGGGAGATTTATCTTTTTCAAAATCACAGAAAGGTTGTCAAGGATTGTTAAAGACAGAATTGTATATAGCTCTGTAATTTCAGAGTCCCCAATTCCCAAATCACATCTTGCCATATGCTCTTTAAACCATTTTATTTAATGGTTGCTGTGAAACATTACCAGCGCTAGCGTATTTTTTATATTTGCATAGACGTGCCATTGTTCTCATGTAAGTGTTAGTTAAAAAAAAAAAAAGAAAGAACAAACAGTGCTGTGGTTTCACAAAACAAGAAGACGGCATATAAAATATACAGAGTATTGTTGGTCTGGCAGAACAGTATATGCCATGCTAAAGTGGTTGCAGTATGTAACATAATAAAGTTAAAATTAAATGTTTTGAACACTGTACAATTGAGCCAATCTTTTGTCAACAGCTTTGTGAATATATTACTCCCACACATGTTTATTCTATTAATAATAAAGTTGTATAAATGGAGGACACAGTAATACATATTGACAAAACCTCAACATCTCAGATAATAACCTGGCTGATCAAAATACAATGTGGCTAAGGTTACAGGTTTAATTTTTTTGTTGTGTTTGTTTCGGTGATGATAGGCAAGACAGCACATCTGACAGACAATGGCAGAGGGATGATTGTTGCCGCTTCTGTATCCAACTGAACAAATTGCTTGCATGTTTTATGACGGACAGTCTCAAAAGCAATGACTCTCTGGATCATCAGATTGGCTGTAGTTCTCCACCCCTTCCTAGAAGAAAACACTGGAGAATGCCACAATGTAAACACCTTGAAAACTTGTTCAACCTTTGTATTTACCCGAGAGCTGTACTTCAGTTAGTTATCAACCCTACAGCCGACGAGTTCAGTTTGCACCTCTCTAGAAGGCAGCGCTCCTACTTGCACTGATAGCTTTAACCACAGAGAGTGAATAAAACACTTGTCCACTACACACCCGCAAAGTGAGAAAAGAAAAGCTTTTCAGGCAGAAGGAAATCCTGGCACAACACAGAAGTGCCGTCAGTTTTCATGCTGACTTGCATAATTGCACTGTGCCCGCTATACAGATGCTAGTCTGTCGAGGGACACCATCAGCTAGAGGGTAACCTTTTTGAAGACAAACTCTTCACTCTAATACAACATTCCGTGCATGTACATGAGGTCCAAGTTTTTTTGAAAAGTAGCGTTTGTATTGTGTGATGATTCATGATTCTAGCAATCAATTGCAGCATTGAGAATACTACTTGCAAGCATTTCCGCAGCACATTTCTGATTTCATGGTTCATTCCAGATCTCCCTTAGGTCCTACCTTGGCTATATTCTTTCAGAGATATTACTTACCTGGAGTAAACACGACAATGTCTAATAGACCTCGTCCAGGATCAGTAATTGATAGTATGTAAAACAATATCATTTATGCTGTGATGAGCTTTGCTTTGGTTGTATTTGTTTGTACAGGGTGACATAAAACAAGCAATATCACATATCATGCCATAGGATATCCCCTATTAAATTGGGCAGCCACACCCTGTTGACTATCTACGCCACACAGCAAAATGAGCTGAATTGGTTTATCTATGCTTTGCTGAAAGAAACAGAGAGACTTCTGGGACATCCTGTATATTTGATTGTTTCCTCTTTTTACATCTGTTATATCAAAGTTAGATCTGTTGATTGTTTATTGTTATCTGTTGAATAATCAATAACAAATAAATTATGCAATAATGTTGCACTAGAGCACAAGCTTAGTAATTCTGTCCCTTTGTCTTTCACAGGAGTTAGACAAAAATTACTCCTGTGCTATGAAGCATACTCTTCATTGTAGCTGGACTTTCCCCAACTGGCTCACTTATTATGCCAATGGTATACCTAAGAGGTGATCTGTCGTCTGTGGATTTTTACTGATGTTTCACAAGAAACAGCCTCAAAACTGATGATGTGAAAAAGGACTTTGCTGCAGACTTTTCATCTAAAACTTTCATGAGGGTAATGCAGGTGCTGGTAATCACTGAGGAATGGTCACATATCTCTCCAGAACAACCCTGGTATTTGTCTCAAGCTTAGTATCAAAATATTGGTCCTGTTGCCACTTAGTGCCAATTCAGGCTTCTGTTGGCACTAAAAAACAGCCTACAAGATTGACTTCTGACAGTTGTTCTACAGTATTTGCACCAACCTTCAATAAAAAGCTTGCTACTTGAATGCTAATTGAATACTGTATATAATTTCCATGTTTTTTTCAAAAGGATAACTGTTAAAACAGGAAGAGTTTTTGCAATTTAAATAACTTTTAGAAACCAAATTCTATTCAATGTTGATGATGACAGACAAAACCACATTTTATTGAGTGCTATACGAGAGGCAATCTAACTTGGCAGTGCTTAATAGAAGCCCAAACGGGCTTTTAAAAAGAGAATGAATATTTTATGTTGCACTTTATCGATCCAGTAAAAGTTCTAAGAAAATAGAAGAAGCTTGAGTTGAAGTTACTAACAGTTGGTAAAAAAAACAACTGCCTGCAGGAAATAAACTGCAAAGGACATGAACTGTAGACTATGGGTCCTGTTCACAATACATATGCTTTTAAAATCTCTTTTTTTTCTCTAATAACAATACAGTTGCTAGCTCTTCTAATAGTATATATATATATATATATATATATATATATATATATATATATAATATATATATTATATATATATATCAAACCACAAAAGCAAATAATACAATTATTTTATTTTAACATACCGCCTATGCATTTCAAATGTCTGTGTTGTCTTCTACCATTAAAAATAAATAAATATAGCCATTTGCATTAATAGTCACTTTACTGTCGGGACATTCCCCTGATTACAGGCTCAAACTAATGTTGGTTGATTAAGGTTGGTTGATTAAGTACAGTGCTGTAAAATCAGTCTTCACCGGTCCTTGGAACTAAGCAGTTATTTGCACTTACCAGTCTAAAATCTCAGTGAAGTGTTGGTTGTTTTTAACTGCCTGGTATACAACAAAAGGTTTACAATACTTAAAACGCACTGTAATCTTATGAAAGCTGGTCTTACTGTCTTAAAACATTCTTTTGTACTGGAATGTTATACTGCATTAGGTAAAGTTTTGACAGAAACTGATGTCATGGCTTCTATCATGCTTGTGGACTGTAAGATCGTTGTCTATTAAGTTCAAGTTATTAAATGGACTCTCTGGTTCTGTTGGTCTAATCTATTATGAATGGACCTCAATTCATTTTTCACATTTCATTTCAGAAATAAAGGTGTATGCCTAGTAGACCTTTCTGAGCAGCACAGAGAGGGTGCAAACAGGCTGAAGAAGACAGCTGTCTCGGACCCGAGCAGAACCACTGCACACATCTTTCCTGGGAGCAGATGACTCTCGGGTTCACATCAGTTCATTAGATTTGTCATGTTTCTATACACATTGTCACAACTGTGGATGGTTGATCACCAGAATTGCGATAAATGAATTGAGATCCAGTGAATGCTTTTTTATTGACTTCTTTGTGTTTTTTATTATGGCTAGGTGTTGGACTGACTGGAGACTCCTCTGTGATTTGTGAAGCGGTCCATCAGCAGCCTCTTTTCAAATGCAGTGGGTAAAATAATATCTGGGGTGTCGCTTTTAATTTTCAACAGAATGTAGCGCCTGCAGAAATAGAGAACACAGCAGCTCCACTTAAACTGTAATTCGGAAGAAAATCTGTACAATAGGCATCATGCTTACAATCATCATCCAATGTGTTGTTGTGTAATGAGATGGACAAGAATAAGAGCCTTTCCTAGATTTCTTTATTGGGCTGTTGTTTTCATCACAATGGGGTAGAACTTGTGGTGGATAAAACAGTATATTTCAAAATGGTTAAAGTACTAGATTGCTAAAGAAAAACATACAGCTGTGTTTGAAACTAGATCTATGAGCTATTTAATCTTATCATGATGTTAGTGTTTGAGGAAGGTTTATATATGCTGAGGCTTACATGTATTTGGTTGGTGTTTTTATAATTCTTTCTGGGACATGATAGAGACTGGTTAAAAAGAAATGTATATGTAATTCAATCAATCAATCAATCGATTAATTGATTGATTGATTGATTGATTGATAAAGAACTCACATTAGCTTGGATCAGATAAAAAGAAAATAGAAATAGGTTGGCACACCTGTACGTTTATTTAATTATACACATAAATACAGATATAGAGACAGGGAAAGGTTTAAAAAATTGATTCACTAATAGGTGAATAGACTGTTTAAATTGAAAAAGTGTCCCTACTAAAGCTTTTAGTCAACTTTTTTTTTTTTTTTTTTTTTTTTATGTAACAGCAGTACACAGTTCTGAACTTTCATGATCTAAAACATAAAGTTTATATTACAGCAGTAAAACCAACATGAAACAGTTTTTTTGTGTGGAGTACATTTACTGTGAAAGAACACACTATAAAACATACTGACAAGCCTGCTAAACAGCTGTGCCTTGCTAACATGCTGCAGTATTACTATGTACTTAGATTAGTACAGCAGAAGACCTAAGAATAGCAGGCCTACCTCTTACTGAGGACTGATGGTCTGGACTGGCGTCTCTTCAGTAGCAACAAGCCCCTGGCTGAATCTTTGTCAAATAGATCAGCCGCTGCTTTCCTTTCTCTGTTCTTCTTGATCACATCCTTGGAAGACACTGATATCTGATTTAGCCTAGAACCAAGGGGACATATAGAGTAGACAATCACAAACACTAGAACGAATGTGATCTATCTACATACTGTATACAGACTTACCCACACACACACACACAGGTTCTCCATTCAAAACAGCAGTGTTATATAAAAAAAACAGCTGAACAAAATAACATTTTCAGATTGGCTAGCAGCCCTGCCTCCTCATAATGTTAACAATGAAGTAAGCCCTGACATGGATAGAGATGGCCTTTACAGAGCAGGAGGTTGTTAATTCTGTCCTGACTCGATTTATCTTTCAATGAATAATGAATATTGATCCTTGACATTAAAGCTCATTGACATTAGCTGCACATTGTGGTATTTACATACATTAGTTAGTTTTTAGATTAATTTCTATATAGTCTTTGTATATTGTACTATAGTCTTTATGCTAATACTACAGATAGAATAGTATTTGTATATGGGTCTCCTCTTTTAGGTATTTGTGCCATTTATAGGAACTATCTGCTGTAGTACATTATAAGCATTCAATGACTCTAGAATAAGCTGCTGCATGCACTCAATACAAAATGATAAATATGAAAAATAAAACTCTATCGTTCTTTCTAAATTGACACAAGAGACTTTTTGAGTTGTAAAACATGTAATATACAACTCAGATGCATGCTCAAAAATTTACATTTTTACTATTTCTATCTTTGGGAGTAAAAGCAATGTTATACAGAGCAACATGTCTGTCCAATATATCTCACAGTGCTTGGTAGCAGATAAGAAAAGCATAAAGGGCCCAGTATGAAAGAGAATGAATATTTGTATTGTGCATTTTGGAGACACAGTAAATGCCCTTGACATTTATTCCCTTGGCAAGACTGTTAATTCATAGCTAGTAGTAACATTAAAATAAACTGTATGCACATGTAGAAATGTAAGTTTGGTATACAGACAGCTGTACATATGTATTCATTTCTTTATAATTGAACAAGGGATACACACAATGTGTGTTTTACAGACCAAAATACTCCTTATAATTACTGCTAAAGAATGGCCTTTTCAAGATTCATCATAACTTGACAAGTAGATGTCTAGATAAGTGTTAGCATGAAATACAGACAGACAGAGTCTATATACCCCTAGATTAGGATACTAAAACACATTCCAGATGGACCACTTCAAGCCAGCAGTTTGCTGATTGCTTAACACATAAGTAATCCAAATGGTTTTGGTGGTATTAACACAATACCAAAGTCACAAGTTCAGAGAGAATATTAATTTATAACAAAACAAAGCAGAAAGCAGCTAGTCAGAACAATAAATGGACTTCTTACATCCTGCAATTACTATATTATTATTATCTTTATTTTTATATAGCACCTTTCATAGTGGACCACCATCACAAAGTGCTTTACAGAGGTAGGCTATGAACTGTGCATTATATGCAGAGTCACTAATAATAGGACATCGATTTAACATCTCATCAGCAGGACGGAGCACAAAGAGGTAAAGTAACTTGCTCAGGGTCACACAGTGAGTCAGTCAATGACAGAAGCAGGATTTGAACAGCAGAGGCGAGATGTGACCACTATACATCTTCAAATATGTATATCATTGCAATAGTTTTATTTCTGTCAGAAAAGTTCCATTTTCACTGATAGAATAACATTCTGAATTCCTACTGTAGATTTCTAATCAATATTTATATGTTCTTCACATGAAGCGGCTAGCTTGTCTATAAATATAATATTAGTGACTCTTAATAAAAGTACAGTTTGTTTACAAATTGATATTTAACACCATATAAGACACTACACCTTTAAATACAGCTGAGTTCAAATATATTACAAAGGTAAAAGTACAAGGCCAAGTGTTTACCTGAGTTGGGATTCTCCTGGCTAGTACAGTGGTATGTACACATTCGGACAGGAAATTGACTAATTTGTAAAGCATGGGTGCATGCTCTTGGGACTAGTTCTTCAGCTCTGATGATAACAGAAGTTAAAACACACATGGCTTCCCACAAATTGGTCATTGCTCATTGACAAGACACTTGTATACACAAAGGCTCAGATTTGGCTTTGTTTGGAAAAGGTCTTCATAAAGCCTGGGATAGTATTTATACCCTGATGAAGGTCCCTCAGGTACCTTCAGTTTCCTGGAAAGTGACTTCACAAGTCTAGACAGCAAGAGATTAACTTACATGAAAAACATGCACCCCTGTAAGATAAGATAGTCTTTTTGTAAAAAAGGAGGAAAAAAGTCAATCGATTTTAGGAGGGGTACATTTTGTCTAACACCACTGTTTATTACCATCCACTGATCCGTTACAAGTTTTAAAGGCTTATAGCATTATGTGGAGGATACACAAAGCACTGTTTTGCTTGATGTCTTTCAGATTGGACACTCCGGTCTGCCATGTTAGCGCTTAACATCTTGGGAAACCTACTGTGGAAGGCTAGTGTCTACCCTTGCATATAATAAACACGATTCTGCTGTACATTATGGTATCATTCAGGGAAAAGCCATGATCATGCTTGTTATTCAAACAAACAGTGGGGTTCCACTCCTTTTAAAAGTTATGTATACTATACTAAAAGCATAGCAAAGTTAAGTAAATCATGGAAAAATGCACAGTGAAAGCTTGACATGTCAGCAACTTGTGACGTCAAGACCTTACAGCTGCTAATCTAATAAATGTTTAGTGATGCCTGTCTGAATGTCAACATGTGTGGAGGAAGAGCATCTCCAGCTACACCCGACTCTCATTAGTGAAGAAGGTCAGGCAAGGTAAAGCTCAAATGATCATGATAGACCACAGCTAAGGGTGGTAAGCATGGACATAACCATGGTGAATTACAGTAAAGCACAGAACTGGAACTGCATATGATAAACTTTGCTGTGTAATTTACAGTACCACGGGAAAACCACCACAGCATTCATGTAATCTGTTGATAAATGAAATGGTAACTGTATCAATCCAGAGATCATATACAAAGAGAAGGAGATGTGATACCTTTCATTGGTCTAACTAAACAATAATTAATCACAAGCTTTTAAGACGTCAAGCCTCTTAGAATTAGCTTTACCTTAGGAAAGAATGATAGTTCAGTTATAAACATATTTTTTTTAGCGCTGCTTTTCCATCTCACATGGATATAAACTATAGAATACAGTACTATATTCCAGTAAGTCTTACAGTACTGGTGGATACTGAATAACATTCAAGTACTACAGGATTAAGGACTAATGTATGTTATTATCTGGACCGGACCGGAATTGCCCACCCCTGGTCTAAACAAACACGCTCCGGGGAAAAAAAAAACATGTGCTGTATGCAGTCATAACAGAAGTTAGGGAGAAAAGCAGAAGGGAAAGAGAGATTTGAATGTGGTTGTGAGCATTAACCCTTGCTTTTCTTTTTCACTGACCTGAAAGGATGATCTTCACCTGTGGCCCTGTAGGGCAGACGGTCCCTGCTGTGTGATTGGGAAAGTGGGGAGAGGGGTTCAGAGAGAGGGGGGCAGGAGATTCCTCTTGGGGGAGTCTTGGAGGTCCAGAAACCAGTGCTTTCCTTCACAGTGAGGGATTCAGATGAAGATGCACTGCAGAAAGGAACGTCTGCAAAAAAAAAGATGAATAAATAAGATCTGTTTAATACAAAGCACAAACATTTTAGATATTTTAGATATCTGAATATTTAACACACTGATTTCACACTATGATTATTAAAAAAAAAAAAAAAGCCAACATAGATATTTGTATTACTAATTTGCATACAAATACCAAAATGAATATCTTAACTTTGGGTTAGTTAAATCTTCTTCACACTCCATACAAGTGTTTCTTTTATAAAAAAAAAAAAAAAAAAAAAGGTTTATTTTGTTTGCTAATATTTTGTTGCTAACAAAATAGTTCCATAAATATTCTCCACGATGCACATTTATTATATCGTGCATGGGCACTATGTGCAGTTTTGAAAGAAACAAGTTTTAACATGAATTTTAATTTAAATCATGATAGCAAATCTCTGTTTGCAAGCCATGCTTTTAGACTGTCTTGCACTTCCTGGGTGAGAGGATGAAGTAATTCCCAGCCTTTCACTGTCATCTTTCCTGTGAATAACCAGTTAGTGACTTAAGTAGTACCAGAATTCATGTTTTGAAATGAAAATGCTGTAACATGCGTTTATGTAAAAATTGCACATTTCAGACATACAGTATGTAGCTGGTAGAAGTGTAAAATGGGTAAGGTTTATGATATTATTTTGTTAGCTACAATTCATCATTCTTCTGAACTATAAACTCTCTGTATGGACACTACACCAAAGACCTAAGAAAGAGAGCACGACAGAATGCCCCAGTAGAAAATATCGTTAGGCAGCTCACTGTGAGTTGCTGTGCGAGTAGGCATGCAGTCCCAGTGGTACGGCTGGCTCTGCCAGTGCTGTAGCCGCTTCATTTCCAGTATCCCTCGATTGAGGTGGACACGCTGATTTCTTTCATTTTTCCGCAGTTTTGAACATTCATGCCTATGGGAAGTTGAAGGGAAACTTTCAACCATCTACATTTTTTTAAATAATTAATTGCTGTATATATCCTATCATACGAGTCTACTGTTACTTCCACTTTGGTCATTTGAATATTCTTTATCAAGCTTATAAACTAATGGTGGTTTTAGAAATGTACATGTCTGCCCTCTAAGACCTATATTTGGCAGCTGTGAGTTCGTAAATGAAAACTCCCATTACAAAATAAAAGATGACAGGATTGACAGCTGCATGACCCTGGTATCGGATTATTTACATCAGTTCCAATACAATGCAAGCATCACCATCCAAAAATTAAATAATGCAAAGATCCAAACCAAATCCTGGTTCTTTGAACTACATTATTTACCCATTTGCACCAATGCACATTGCATAAGTTATTTGCATCCTACTGATTTATTTTTAACATGTGAGGAATTCTTTGGACTTAAAAGTACATTGATTGGCAGCACTGGGCATTGCAACTGTCTTTTTTTTTTTTTTTATCTAGAGGACAGGTGGAGCCAGTGTAGCACAAGCAAACCTTTCCCAAATGGGCCCAATAATGGTTATCAAAGTGAAACTGAAATAATTTTGTTTCACAAATTTTAAAGAAGTAAACTTTGATTGCTGAAAGCTGGAGGAACACATTTGAATAATAACTGTGTTGCAAGAAAAATGTTTTATATCAACTGTAACACCTAGAAATGTGCATTACCGTTCCAGTTCTCTGTCTATCCAGCACTTATAATGCTCAAAGGCATCTTGTTTAATCACAAAAGGGACTTTTTGCTCTGAAGATTCCCTGTACATGAAAATAAATGCAATTATTATCATTATATACTATCAATAGTATAAATGGAAGAAAATACTTGCTGAAACGGTGTCTGTAGAAGGGATTATAGTCCTGTAAACTGTTATTGCCCCCAAACTCAACATGCTATTACTGTGATCCCTGGCAATAACCTCTGCATGCTAGGGCTAAACCCACCGTTTATCTACTAGTCACGCATGGTACTCAAGCCAAGTTAGAAACCATGTGTAGTATTTTTTATTTACAATTAACCACCAACAGCCTGATTGGTGCTTTTTTAATGGTGGTTTGGTCCTGGACCACCAGAGTAAAATACATTATGAACCTTACCTTTTCAGCTCTTGGGGCCTGTGTACTTCTTCAGTCTTTTTTTCACTGTAAAGTGAACATTGAGGTATTACTATCCTTAGCCTGCGGTTGTGACAATTCCTATTAATCCAGTTTCATTCTTAAACATCAATTGGGATGACAGTTGCTCACCTAATAAAGTCCTGACAGATTATTTTTTTCTACATCAAATATTATTCTTCACACCTTAAACACGTGTAGTGTAATTCAGGTTATATCCCCAGTGAAGGAACTATGACTGAATAAAGATAACTTCAAAACCACTGTAGTAGTATATGGAAGTACTATCCAAAAGTTCATTTATATATGCATTTGTTTATGTCAGGTACAATGCTAACAGTGCTGCTATTTACCTGTGACATGCTAGGCAGCTTTACGATCTGACTTACAACTTTGCTTGGCAATTACTGTTTATCTAAAGCAGATTTAAAACCAAATACTGTTATGCAATAAAAACTTCCTTTTGGAAAGCACAGTAACATAAACTGCATCAAGTAATATTGCAGTCAAATGTAAATGGATAAGGAAATTGACTGATGGTTTTAAAAAGGGGTTTAAATTCTACATACCTTTGCCAGTGCCTTTGCATTTTATCCTGTCAAATATCAAAATAAAGACAGAAGTTAATTGCATTACAAGCAAAAAACAACCCCCCCCCACCCCCCCCTCCCAAAAAAAAAACAAAAAAACAATACAGGCAGATAGACACACAGGTAAGTATGTAAGGTTAGGAAAGGGATAATGCAAAGGAATGTTTATGGTACAGTTTGATAAATGTGAATAATCCCGAGTCCCTTAACTCACAAACCATAGCTATACCATTTCAAACTTTTGTTTTACTCCATTAAAATTAAGTTATTTGTGGCTGTTCCCATTAAACTCAAAGCTAAACCAGAACTGAAATTCCAGAGGAAAACAATGAAAGGGTTGTTCTGCATGAAGACATATAAAACTTAAGCTGTTTCTTAATTCTACTAAGAATTAACATTACACTTTTGCGCTATTCGTTTAGTATATTACATTTCTTCTACGTTGTACTTGATCTAGGCCCAAACTATTGAAAACAGGCTAGAGGATTTGATGGTGTGCAATAGTCATCTTTTCATGTTTAAGGTCCATTATAAGGTCATGACTGAAATCAGGTCAAATATCTGTCTAATATCTGTAGGAGTGTCTTGCAAAACAGTACAGTAAAAACAGTTAGGAAAAAAGCTCCTTTATAAAAAATATATGTTTAAAAATGTTATGTACAGCCTAGCACTAAGACGTAGTAAAGAGCAGCACTCGAGGTTGCTAAAACTACCTTTGGGAAATATGAACAAAATTATGCCATCAAGGTAGAGCATGGAAGACTGGACCATAGAAGATTATATTTTAGTGTAAAATAGTTGAGACACTACAGGTTTTAAATCAAAATGACCACATTGTAAAATCAATACATACCTCCACTTGGATATCATCTAAAAAATGAAAAAAAATTAAATTATTTTAAAATGATTAAAAATAATTAATCATTATTTTAGCAATGTTTTTATTTTATTTATTTATACATTTGTATTTATTAAAGCAGAGAAGTTCCCATTGAAATAGAAATCTCACAAAACACCAGCAAGTTGACAGCAGCTGCATCCAGACACAAAATGAACACATTACAATGTACAAACAAACATAACTGAGGTAAAACTAGTAAGAAAGTTAAAACCCCACCATAAAGTTATTCATTGAGGTTATTGTGAAGCAAGTATGCAATGATCAGAAGTCTCCAAATTGCACCAAGCAGAGTTGCTAGGCAAACAATATTATACCATATAACACATGCCAACAAAATACTAAAACATGGCAAGTGTTAACCATAGGGAATAAAAACATTGTAAAGATCATAAAATAATACGATTAGCAGTAGACTTAAACCTATTATCTGATTCAGTTCAGATCGTTCCAGTCAGTCAAGGGCCCTCCTCTAACTGTCCCTGATTTGTCTGGCAGCTGCGCACTACTTTATCATTTATACTGTTGCTCAACATAGAAAAACCTTAATTACATGCAAAGGTTGTTTCTATGAAGTAAGTTGCTAAAAAAAAAAAACACTTGCAACATTTCTGGCAAATGAATTTAAAGTAAGACCATGCCCTTCTCTTGACCAATAAGAAAGCATTATATTATCATCATTTTAAATTCAAAACGTTGTGTTTGTGGAAACAATCAGAATGGAATACGATCAATAAATGGTTTAAAATACATTCGGCCCCGTTTCCCTATATCTTGCCTTCCATTGGCCAATCTTATTAAAGCAGAGAATGCAGAGCAGTCACAACCCTCTTTACTCTCTGCTGTTTAACTGTGTTTAACCTGTGCCCTGTCTTAAACAGTCTGCCAGCTGGGTGAGGAAAGTTCTATTCAAAATGCTTCTTACAGTGTTTCTGTTTAGTTTTAACAGGCATTTAATTATACAGTAGGTTAATCTTTTGAAAGGTTCCTGTTTTGATTAGTATCGTTTTTACTTTTGTTTCTATTTCTGTATATTTTTGTTTGTCAGAAAGGAAACATTCTTGAATCATGTTCAGTTCTGCTCACTTGCACTGCCCTGATACTGCCTACCCCTTCCAGCTATTGTTCTGAACCTGGTTTCGCAATCAAGGCCCCCATGGATGCTGGGTAGCCTTTTATTGTGGTGTTCTAAGCATTCTATTTTACAACAGTCAAACCTGTGAATTATTACAGAAAACATTTAAAAGGGATGTGAGAAAATATTACTGGTACTTGCAGTTACAGCTTCAATTCAATGATGAGTGACGTAAGTAACTTATTTAAATTCATATTTATAAATGTAGTTATTTATTTAAAAAAAAAAAAAAGTCCTATTAAACATTGAGGTTCTCATGAGTGGAAACAGAAACAGAATTCATTACTTCAAAAGAGCTTTAATGCATAATACATTTTTGAAACTATATGCATGTGGAAAACATTTTCTACACATTGGTTTTTTAAATTATTATTTGCGGAATTATAAATAACATGTTTACTTACTGTTTTTGTTTTTATTTATTATAAACACAATTTTACCAAGGGAGATTTATGAGTGAGAGGAACATTTTGTTTTTGTTAGGAATGGCCTTGGGGAGTAAATCAATAACACGCTACTTAATTTAAAGCAGTGTATTCCAAATAATGATCACACATACAAAGCATAACTAAAAACACTTGCACACATTTTAGGCTTTCAAGCTTTATATTCTTAAGACGTTATATATTATTTTCAGTACAATGCAGTGCATTAGTATATTGGTACATGAAAATGTAGCTTTTATAGTTTTTGCTGGACAATAAAGAAGATATTTCAGAGCATTTTAGTGTGTCGACCTTGGACCCAGCAACCCACCTCGACTGATTTAATCAAGCTGCATGTGAAAAGCGGTTTTGCTTCTTTACTAGCTTAACCCAGGTGGTTTAAAACCTACGTGCATATCATGAAGTTACACTAAGACAGTAAAATCATTATGCAAGTACCTATTTACCTTGCACATGAAAAGGATCACCACACCAAACTGCCCTGAACCAAATAAAATAGAACTCAAAAATACCACTACTCCACTTTCCATGCTGTAATGGCACAATTGCTCAATCATAAATTAAAAACGCTCAATGAGAATTCTAAGGTAATGCACTCTAGACAAAGCTTTTGGTTAGTGCACAAGCCTAAATTTTTCCTTATAGAAGTTTACCATATAATAATAGTAAACATAGCAAAATGTAATACATTATAGTAAAAGCATGGTAACGCATAGGTAAGCAACGTAAAGCCCAATAGTGTACAATAAAGTATATTTTGAAACATGGCAAACCATGGTAAATTATGGTAAAAGACATAGTATAATGGAAAAAGAAAGATAAAAATTCTACTGAAACTTTTATAAATGTTATCTTAAGGGCACAATTGCATCTACCAGCAAGGTACAATTTTTCCTGGATTTGCTGGGAATAAATAACTATGTTTCCATTTTAATGTGAAATCCAGAGTAAACTCACCTATACCTAACCTGTGCTGTGCATCTTCAAGGAATACAGACTCTTGCTCAACCCGTCCAGGCGAAACATTTTTCAGGATCCTCTGGAAGGAATATAAATTATAAATAATTTGTATGTCAGCGGACATTTTGGAACACACCAGAGGAAGTGTTAATAAATGTTTGAATTCAGTTCTTGGTAGTGATGGTCACTGGCTGTTTAAATTCAGCCTGGATCTGGCTCTTTAACACTGCCCTGAAAGGGCCAATACTGGTTGGAAAATTACTAGAGAAGGTTAATTTATTCAAATTTAAAGCAGGGATCTCATGCAACTGACCTGCAGAAGGCAAATTAATCAGAGAATGAGTATATCTGCATGTACTGTATATTAACAATACAAACGGTAGTAGATGACTTAGTCAAAATAAATATTTACAGTATGTGGAAAAACATGTGCTCTCAGGATACATGTAAGTGTTACATACAGGCACACAGATGTAGAGACAGACAACCCCATATATCCTCAGAATGTAATACTTACAACACTGAATGCAAAATAGTGTTAACCAAGTTACATCTCAACTGTGTCAGTGTTTTTCCAGATACATGTAAGAGTGACATCTGTACATACCACTATTGCCCTAGATTGTACCTTTTGTTTTGCATATTTAGTAGCTTCAGAGACACCATTGGGTTCAGGAACAGCTGTCTTAGTATCACAAAGTAGGCCATGCACCGGTAATTCATTACATTTAGGAATATTCACATCTGAAACAGCATTGCATTACCGTTAATGACATTACAAATAGATCAGCAAGGCACAGCCTGTTTACACAACAGTGTGTGCTACCGCAGGTGTTCCCATTTTAGTTTATTGAGGTGACATACATAAGTTTGACTGTACATACAGTAGTCATACTTTAATTCAACAATAAAGTGATGCATTGTACCACATTACCCCCTACTGGTGAAGAAGTTAAACGTCCAACAGATAAAACTTCCAATAAGAAAGGCAGTAATGGTGAGTTTTGCAGCATAATGTTAAATGGTATGATACTATGCTGTTGGTCTCTCCACTCGATTAATATAAAAAAGTAAAAAAATAAATAAAAAAAAAATCTGTTACATTTATTACTTAGAAAGAAAGAAAAATAGCCTCATTTTTATATCAACTCCAGCTACAGATAATACTGCTTGAGAGAAAGACAAGACATCCTCCACAGTCATGAGTCTGCTTACCCAACTGTTTATCAAGGTGGTAAATTGCTTTTTCACCCACAGGTAGACTTCTCAATTCTGCTTTTGTACTCTTCGACAGAATTTCAGGCTTCCTTGTGGTAAACTTTGAGAAAAAATAAAGACAAGTGTTAAAACTATTTTTAATTGCATAATGTGTCCAGTGGCTCAGCTGCACTGAGACTCCAATGTAAATAAGCCTTCTCAAACTGTGCAAAAGTATGTATCTGTAGTAGGTGATCTACTAGACTCATCTGAATGAAGCATTTCTGCCATGTCTTTCTTGCGCTCACTCATTTTTAGATTTAGAATTCTCAAGCATCTGCTCAACTCAGTTTTATTGTATGCAGGGCTACTCATATTCAGAATATGCATGTACAACAGTGTCTGCATTGTTAATTAATTAATGAAGGGCCTTTACTCTAAATATGAACAATTAACTGCCAGCATAGCCTAAACAATTTTTTTTTATAGAATTGTCAAATAACAAGTCCTTTTTAAAGCACACATCTATAATTCTTGCTATTTTCAGTACCTTTCTTGACTTTCTCTTCGCTCCCTGATGACCTCTGACCTTTGAATCCAGGGTGGTCTCTTTTCTTGTTTTTGTTGGGACGCTTTTTTCCATTGAAATCTCTATGTATCCAGTCTAGACAGGAATGGTGAAAAACAGGGATAATCTTTATTGTGTAACTTACCAGCGAATGAGCTGGAAGGCTAATAACCTCCGGAATGTGAGTGGGATAATGCTCCATACTCAGTGACGAGTCACTGCACAACCTTTTATACATGATTGAGAAATGTCCCACACATGTATGTGTTTAATGTACATTTTAACTTTATATGTGTAATTTATGAGATTAACTTTACGATCTTTATATGTGGAAGGGGCGGATTGATACAGAGCTACCAGGATTCCCTTAGCAACAGATTGTTGCGCATTACATGGGACAACCTCAGCTGACAAACAGAAAGGAATGGGAGGCTGTATAGTATAAGTAACGTGCTGACAGCAATGAGAAACTCTAACTGAGCGATTCCTACATACCTATCCAGTCTTACTTGTGGAGATAGCAGCAGTGTGACACTGCAATCACAGGTAAGACTGCATGTAATCAAGCCACAAAGTGTCACTAACAACTGTTAATGTTACAACCCCTATAAAAGTTTACCATATTACAAATTTTGCAAAATTTAAACCAAATAATATTACGTCATGTTATAGGTTAAAGATACACCCCTTATTAAAGGTTAAAAAATATACCTCTTGAGTGGTGACTTGTGTTTCAGTACGTTTATCGCCTGAAACAAAAAGAACATTGACTTTCAGCAAGTCACTACATCAACCGAGCAAATTTCAGTTTTTACTGTGCTGTATTCTCCACATCAGCACAAGCTGACGTCACTTCCTTTAAAAAAATCAGACCCGAGGCACCTCTTGGAATTCCATTCAACTACAAAGTCAATTCAAAATGGTGACATCACAATCGGCTGTGTACTTCAGCCACTTAACAGTATTCTCTTCATCAACCTTTTCCCTCTTGTCAATGAAATTGGCAATGGATTAAACAAAGGTTGGTAATGGTTATAAAACAAATATAGCTGGATTTTTGACTTGTATATTAATAATAAAGGGTAGTGAACGTCCATTCGCTTCTACTTGTGCCGATTTCCCCCCGTACACAGATGTTCGGCGTCCTATAATCCTACAGCCTTGATTCCTCAATATATTACAAGAAGATATTATATTGATTCCATAGTTTAATAATTTATTTGTTGACTTCTAAAGCCAACCTCCTGCACCTCTATGTCAGACTAGATTAATGTCACCTATTCTGAATGCAGTATGGTGCATGTAAATGGTTCTTTGTGTATGATGACCTGTATTTGTTTTGAAACAGATTTGCAAATCCCATACCCAAATCCAGCACTGGCAGCTTGGAACTAAAGACAGTTTTGATACTGCTGAAGCGTGACAGGTGCTCCTTCTCCATCTGTGGCTCTGGAGATTTTTGCTTAACTCTTGGTGCCTTTGCTTTGGGTTCCTCTTTTAGTTCTTCTGGTAAAGGTTTTGGTTTATCTCGTGGCGCCTACCAAAGGGAACATTCAAAGAAACCCATTCCTTACAATAAACTGCACACAGAATCACAGATATTTCACCCACAACTATAACAGTGGAACATTTGAATAACTAAAAAAAACAAAAAACAAAAAAAACATTGTAAATTCAGTGACAAATACGTCTCATTATGTATGTGATCTGTTATGAAAAGTTTCAGGAATATTTTCCTTTAATTTTTCTCAGAGGAAGCATACCGGGCGATTCTTTACAAGTTTAAGGTACATTTAAGTTGTGAAGTGTTGTTTTAAAGAAAATAATGAAAAAATATGTTTTGTTATAGTGCCCTCTTAATGAAGACTCTACCACTTTCATTAGTCCCCTTGCCTTCAGCTCAAGGCGCATAACCCCTGTTGTGGTCAACTACCACTCGGTAGAGCCTAAATCAGCGGCCACTATCACTTAAACAGTAATTTAGAAATTCTAAGGAAGACAATGCAAAATACTTTCAGTCAAAACATCTGTCCTTATATATTACTATCAGTCTGTATTAAAGTTATTCGTAACATTGCTACACCTAGAATAGGTAGCACTACTTGGTAATATTGCACTACTGAAAACAGTCTAATAAAGTTATTTTTATACAGCACTCCGTTGCCACTCATGCAGATTTTAACAGAAACTGGAATTCCTGTCATGTACTGAATGTTTCCCGTTTGAAAAGGGGGTCACTGTTGCAATTTTTATTTCTGAATGCCAGATGCCTGACCTGTTCTTCTGTCTCTGGCTCTTTGGGGGAAATGGGGGCTGGTGACAGACGCTCAGGAGGGATTCCAATCTGGAGTTTATCCAGGACAGATTCGCCGGGGTGCTCTGGTTTGGGAGACAACTGCATTTGCTCATACACTGCAAATAAATAAATAAATAAATAAATCTAAGTAAAGGAGAAGAGGAGGGGTTTGGATAGTTGCATATAGGATTGTGTGCTCGTGTGTGTGTGTGTTTGGGGGGGGGATCCCAAAGTCTAGCTTAATAATGTCTACACAATATGAGTAGTTTGTCCTCTCCAACTATGCAATACATTTCAATACAATACAATGTATCCCTTATAAAGGTTTACTGTAGTACAGCACAGTAAAACTACTGTGAATGCATGGTAAATCACAGTTTTTGTGGATTTGTAAAGTGGTGCAGAAATACAGTATGGTTAATTATGGAATACATACATACTCTGAAAAAAAAAAGAATTGTCAGGAAAGACTTACTTAACTTGCCTTTTTTATCATTGGCGGGAAACATTTAAAATGCACAGCACAACAGTTAACCAAATAAATCAGATATGATACAGTGTTGTAAATGTAACCTAGCGATCAGTAAGAAAGAAATGTCTGATGCGTCTGTACCTTTCACCAGTTAGCAAGTAAATGAAAACAAAACCAAATGAGTGTTTGATTAATAAGTAACATCAATGTGTGCTTGCATAGGGTTATGCTCACAGATAATAATAATGAGTAAGAGAGAGAATATGTTTGCTTTAAGAATAGTTTGATAACTCAAGATAACTCTAGTGTCAAATCATGCTGTTCCCATTGAGCAGTTCTTACTTAGCCCTAGCTCTAGATCCATGTAGGAACTACCAGGTGTTATCAGAAATTCACTGATGGATGCCTGCGAATCTCGAGGAGACCAATAGGTGGCAGAGGCAGCATATGGAACCCTCCCAGATGAAAGCTGACTTGTAGTCTAAGAAAAAATAAATAAATAAATAAATAAATAAATAAATAAATAAATAAATAAAAAAGAAATTGATTCCTAACAACACTTGATTCCTAAAAAGTCTTTTCATTCATTTTGAAGCCACTGCAATTGCAAATATACATTTTCAGAGAGAAGACACATGTTTTAACTGGTGCATTTGAAACCCTAATAAAAACTCTTCGTTGTGCTTTTAGTATTTTGTAGTTAGCATAAGCTTTTCATGTTACTTATTATTCAGATCACCTCATGAGAATGATTATAATGAATGCTGATTTGCTTACGCAGTTGGCACAGCACAAAGTGATAGAAAGCTCTCTACAAAAATTTTTATAATGTGGCTTCTCATTATCACTGTGTGTGTGAATGTTTCATGTTAAGAAAATAACACAATACACAGTCCATGTCTGGAATTTTTGCCAGTTGGTAATCTGCACAAGATGACAAGATGGCAAATAAAGATGTACAGGAATGTTCTGAAAATCTGAAATTTATAATTTACAATTAATGCTAATGAATTATATTTGTTGGAAGTTTAAAACACAGTTTAAGGCATCTTAAAAATTCAGAATAATCCACATATTTTCAAACCACATGACTTTACAGGTTACAAATTCTTATCTACTTGCTGTGGTTTGTAGCAGTACAATACATAACGCTGTCCTTACATCATCAGCCTCTTCTCGACTAAACTCTGTCAAGTCATAGCCCTTGTATGGTACCTAGAGGATCATTGGACAGGAACAAAAAGGTGATTGTTACAACTTTACAATGGCTTCCATTTAGAAAATAATATCAAACATATAATAATGTGAAAAATCATAATCCAAGAAACAGAGGGACAGGTGTTTACTGTATTTTTTTCAAAGGAGAACAATCTATGTTAATGTTACAAAATGTAAAACAAACAGGAAAGTCTAACAGCTTTGTAAACATGCCCCAGAAGTTCTTCAAAGTGGAATATTAGTATGCAGAATACACCACAAGGTGGCATTAGAACTCAGTTTTAAGTAACTCCAATATGTCGATGAAGCTATTATTTTTTTGTTCTATTTTTGTTCTATTTTTTAAATTAAGAGTCTGGGATGAATGCATATGTAGAAGATAAAGAGTGACTGGTAAACAGAGAACTGTTAATAGCTGCAAGTTTTCGGCTCTGCCTTTGTCAGATACTGCACATGGACAGAATTACGTTTACTGTAGTTAGCTGTTGGTGACACTTTTCATTTCAACATTGGATTTTAATTATGTGTCTTCAGTTCTAAATCCAATTTAGCATTTTGTGATCAAACTGAAGAGGTAGATGCTGTTGTGCATGTTCAGTAGGTATTCATATCTCACCAGGTATGACTCCATGTCTAAAATGTCAGTCTCTTGGTCTCTTGTCCTGTAATCATGCTTCAGCATGGGATCTTCATAGATGAAGGACTCTTGACAATTAAGAGCAATATATGTATTTTACTCAGATCTGTACATTTTCTGTGGTGAACTTAGTTCTTAAGAAAGATAATACAATATAAACTAAATCATTATCACTGTAAAGACTTTATATTATGTACTCCACAGTAACACTTGTATCGCTACTACATGTAGAACCAATATTGATCTCCCTACTATATAACAAAGTGGATTTTGAAATACATAAAATCACATTTATAAAAACATAAAAAACACAAATTCTGTAATTCCATCTTTGTGGTCTGATGGAGATTCCCTAAATTGAATTATACAGTGTTACAATGTAATGCTTAACATTAATTATTTTCTTAATAATACTACAGGCCTTTTAGGAGACAATTCAAGGCTGTTCAAAAAGAAATACAGTACAGCATTTCCATTCTTAGCAGAAATGCTCAAAGGCCCTTTTACCTTGTGCTGAGGTTTCAGAGGTTATGTCGTCGATCAGATTCACATGCATTAACTTATGGTGAGGCAGTAAGAAAAGGTGATTCTTAAAGGCCACTAGGATATCCCCAGAGCTGTTCAGGAAACAGGCGGAGGTGAGAGAGTCGTCAAGATGGACATCAGCCACCAGCACCAGAGTCTCTTGAAAATCCCACAGTTTAATGGTGTAGTCGGATCTGAAGAATAGAAAACAAAACAAAATATAAACTATAAGGGTTTCTTTCCATTGTAGTTGCTTTTATTACAGTTTCTTCACAATGTTCATCCAAAATCATGGACATTAAAGTACTGAATTTTGCAGAAAAGTGGTTTCAATTCCAAGTGTTAGAACAGTCAGTTACTACTAGGTTGGAGTTATGGTTCATAAGTAGCATAATGTAAAGCCACATGTTATTATTGTAGCAGTGTTCTGTTTTCTCTCCAGTTTTTAAGTTAAGCATAATGTTTTTAACATCCAATGTCATTATTGTATTATAACTGTGAAACAACGGGTCCTAATTAACAAGTTGTGTATTTACAGTATGGTATTACTAATGTGAAGGGTATTAACTGCGGTACACATATATTGTTATGCAAACATAAACTTTCTCTAAATAAACTCTGTTACATAACAGATTTTTATTTTTTTTCACTGTATGTATGTATGCATTGCTATAATTAAATTTTTATTAAGAACAATTCGGAAATAAAATAGACCTAGAGAAGGCCCTCTTGCTTGGGCAGTCTGTGTGGTTTCTCAATAGTCAGATTAAGGCAATGTCCCCCTATTTATGCTCATTAGGACCTATTCACATAAAGTACAAACTTCAATTCATATCATTAAAATATATATATATATATATATATATATATATATATATATATATATATATATATATATATATATATATTTTTTTTTTTTTTTTTTTATTTAAAAGAAAGGTTTCAAATATTTTTTTTTTTTTTTTTTTTTTATGAATTAAATACAGTGTGGTATTCCTGAAACTGTTTTAGACTGGTAAAGAGTCCAATCTTTGTGAATAAGACCCAGTGTGTGTTTTTTCACCTACCCACAGCTCATGAAGAGATTAAGGGATGGACATGAGTCCACACTTAACACTGGACCACGATGTTCCTGTTTTAAACTTGTGTCATCATTCTCATCATTGGGTTTATCTTGTTCTGTTCATTAAAAAAAAAAAAAAAAAAAAACTTCTAATCAAGTGCCTGACAGTTCATCTTTTTGTTTGTCCAGAAATAGAAATAGCAAACAAAATATCTTAGATTGATAACATAATAATAACTGTTGTAATGCAATACCTGTATCACAATGGCAGTGTTTCTTTGTGAGTTTGTGGTAAAAACTCTTTACTAGGCAATCAAATACCGTTTTTATATACAGTGTATTAGGTTCTTTAAATTCACTTTAAAATGACATTACGTCATCCAGTTCCGCCTTATCAGAGAAACATAAACAGTCATGTAACTTACCTCTCTTTACATTTGATTACCATCTCCACCCTTGTAGCTACCTCTTGGTATTACCAAGTGGGTTTTGAGGTAATCATGTCAATAATAATAATCAATAATAATCATCACTAAAAATGTATTCATTAAAATGTCTGTATTTCAAGGATTTGTCTGGTACTACTGAAAGAATGTATCTGAATTCCTTATAAGAATCATGCATTACACATGCAGACAATCTTTTAATGGACACCAGGCTTCCTAAAAACCCATTGTTTAGGATATTAAAACAATTAAATACATGGGATGTTAATGGGTGGCTAAAGGGCCACAAGTTTACCTTTGTAAGAACTAAGATATAAATTATCATTAGAGATTGTGATTGAGATTGGGTACTTAGAGAGATGGACACAAAAATAGATACACCTGTACACTGTTGGGCTACCAACAGCAGCCAGAACAGTACTGATTAGACATGACAAGGTTATTCAGGAAGGATGCACAGCCATTTCATAATGATACTGCAGATGTTTACAATTATATGTCCCACCTTTGTACAGTGTAATTATTCCCATGGTGGTTAAAGAGATAATCTGCTGGCATGTTTTTAAAGATTATACTTTAGTAACTAATTAAATAAACCAAATAAGTAAAAACCCCAGAGCATTAGGATAACTGAGCCTAAATGAATGTTTTGAAACATGTCTGCGGAATGTCTTACTGTGCCCTGGTTGAGGCCTTCTCTCTTGCTCAGGAAGTCCTCTGTTTATCAAGATATCTACAATGGCAACAGCTCCAGATTTATGGCCCAGGAACAAGGACCCCATCTGAAAACCATACACAACCATGTGTTAAGAGTACGTATTTATAACAAAATAAATGTTTAGGGTACAATGTGGTGCAGTTGGGTTGCCCTTCAAGCCTTTAAAGTGGGCCTCAGTTCAAATCCACCTCAAGTCTCAGGTGAGATTAAGTTTGGTTGTCTCATTTTAGCCAACAGTGGACATTAGCTCACATCACAGAACCTATACACACAATTCATCACAAATGTTAGTCTCCATATCAGTTTGAGTGCAACCAAGACATGTTCCAAACCCACCACGTTACCTTTGCTGGTAGGTAATTCTAATTTATTAAATGACATACTGTATTGTGTGCAAGGGCAGTCCACCACCCAAACTAAGTGTCAAAACTTAATGTATTACTATATTAAATATGACATGCAATAACTTGTATTAGAAGTCACAAACAGGGAGTTGTGCAAACAAAAAATGTAAGATAATGTAACTTTATTGCTTTAGATCCATTGGAATTCAGTTTATGATTAACTAAGAATATTTTTTTGTTTCTGTTACAGCAGTTAATAAATTAAAATTTTAGTGATGAATAAAGTAAATAAATAAATAAATAAATAAACCCTTGTAGTTCTTATGTATTCACTGGTTCACATAACTATTTCCTTGAGGACAAATGCATTTAACAAAACTTCCTGCATGCATACCCAAGGGATAGCAGTCTTATCAATTCAGAAAGCAAACTGCAAGTCATTCTTAAAGGTACATTTGCATCTTCAATGTGAAATCGTTGGCCTTGAATGCAAAACAGTATTCCTCTGGTTTCTCAAGGCTATTTTTTCTTTATCTAATTGCTCAAATCGATATTTTTTTTAATTAAATTTCTGAAGCTTTGCAAATGAAAATGTCACTCAGCCAGACCTTAAGACTTGCTTTTGATCCAGAACAAGTTTAAACAACAACAGAGAAAACCCAGTATATAATTATATTGGAATTTCTTATATTTAATTGATAACATGATTTATTATCTATAACTAGATAACCTGTACTACTACTGTATTTTTTACTATTTAAAAGTTGCTATAAGCATCATTCAAATGTACTCTGTGGTTACTTGTGAAAATGTCCTGTTAGTGTTATTGGCAGAGAAATACCTGTCTTATAAATACTACTGTAATTAGGAAGGGTAGTATAATTTTCTATTTGTCTCTACCTACCATTCTTGTGAAGGCAGTCACATCATTGCATAGGGGGACCTGGTACAACAGTTCCAAGAGAGGCAAGCTCCAGATTTGTACCAGTTTATTGTGTAATTCCTGGCATGTACTTAGCAACTGATTGTGATTGATGTCATGCATCAAAGACACCACCTGTTTAAAATAAGGAAGGATAATGACATTTCTAACTGTGCTCAACTAATGGCCAACTCTAAAACAAAAGTAAACATATCTATGAAATGTATTTTTTTCTAAACCAAATGTGAAACAAAGATGGATACAAATAAGCAGAAATAGATGACATCAGGCTTGTTGCAATGGGGTGACAGGCGTTTCTAAATCATCACTCACAGGATCCTTGTGTGCCTTTAGCTCACAGTACTTCAGGTTTGACAAGGTTATGTCCATAAACAGTATTCTTCCATCCTAAAAGCGTGAAGAGTAGGGAGTTATTGTAACTTTAACAGCATGATAAATGCCTAGCTGTCACTAATGTCACACAATGTTTGAGTGAGGACCAATGTTCTCCAATGAGGGAGGGTTGTATTGTCAGTACACATAACATAGACACTACTGCTTAAATATGTAGGCCTAATTTTGAACTGTTTTTTCCCAAACTATGATAAGTACTTGTTAAGGATTTGACAAAATTGTATCTTGTGTATCAATGTCATTGCATGCATAGAACATGTGACAGAATTTGAAAGTAAAACAACACAAAACCACGCTTTATGTTTAATGGTAATCTTTGCTGTTTTATAATAAGTTAATTAGTTGTGTGTATCGTGTCTCATTATAAAAACAGAAATAAGTTTGCATAGACCTAACTGCCCAAAATGCACCAAATGACATCTCTTATAATAATAATAACTCTAAAAGACACCTTACACATTGCTGTCGTTTTGTTTTTTACCTGCATTCCACACAGAATGAATTCCTGCGTGTCTGGGCACACAATGCCTTCATCAGACAAATAGCACACTGGAGAAGACAGGCAGCCTACAGCTGAGCACTCCCATATCAGTGACTTTCCATAACTCACATTCACAGTGCAGTGAAGTACTGACCTCTTTCTTTCAACCCTGGAAATAGGTACAAATAGGTTGTACTGTAACTAATGTATTGTATGTCAGTGCAGAGCCCCTTGTCTAAACCATGAGAAAATAACTCACTCCAACTCTCCTTTAGCCTAAAAAAGTATTCCTCTGGGACACTTATGAAGGCGCTATCTGAAACATTTGTCTATGTGAGTTGAGTTTCACATATGTTTTTAAAATTATAGAGGGGGCACATTTAAATAACAATATTCTTCTGTTTAGTTTACAGTTATAACAATTAGCTATTCTATAAACTAAATTCAAAGACATTATTCAATCAATATCTTAAGCACATATTTTCTGTTATAACTTGAATAATTAACTAAATAAATAATGTACTGCTTATGTAATAGGGGGGCACTGTATAAACAACATCAAGTTTAGTCACACAATTTATTAAAGTTAGTTTAAGCTTTAGATCATGCTTCTCTGCACATTTTGCACAATCAACACATTTAAAGTCAATGTCAGTTACTACAGTTAGTATGTGGATAAGGCGCTCATTTGGCTTGTGGCCACCGTGTCTCTGACATACTTGTGTGTACTGATAGTATTTAGTAAAGACTCACAGCTTTGCATGTTTTCTTTCGTAAACTTCTGCTTGGTGTTGTAAGTCCCGTATATTCCACAATGCTACTCTGCAGGCTGGATCAGTTCTGTAGAAAAGGAGGTGTGGCATATTATTATCGTATAGATCATAGAACAGACAATGTGTACCAACACAAACAAGTACAGTAGAGCACTCACCTGGCAGTATAGACCCACACCTCCCATGGGCTGAGAAGCACAACGACTATGCCTATTTCTCTGCTGTACACAAAGTTGGGTGTTTTTTGAATTGGAGAGACAAAGGGGGGTGGTGGCACAATGCATAGCTTACTACCGTCCAACCTGGATAGGATCTGGATGCTACAAATAAAAACACAGAGCATTTTCAAATATGGAACGGGCGACTTGCTTAACAAGGATGTACTCACTTCAGGTTTTCTTTTAATTTAATTTAGTTGCCAGTAGGGGTAGCATAGAACAGTGAAGGAGAAAAGTCACAATTCGCACCCTTCAATTTCAGAGCAGCAGCAAAACAAACTTAACAAAAAATGTAATGTGTTTAAAAGTGTATACTAGTAGCAAACTATTTTATTTGTATTCAGCTGTTTGAATTGTAAAGGAAAGTAACTGTGAAGCGTGCTATTTCAGATGGACGTAATAAGCAAGTAATATATAAATTACATTTTAGAACATTAACAAATAGTAATTGTTTCACCCCAAGTTCACAGTATTCTTTTTCCCAGCTCGCAATACAATTTTAAGAGCCCCCAGTTTTCTTTGCACAGTCAGTGTCCTTTAGCCTCGTACCTATTTGCGTCTCCTAATGCCAGCACTCTGGTGGTCTTGCTCTTTGCCCTACAGAGACTGAGTGAAGACACCTGGTAGTGCAGTGGGCTCCAGAACTCAACAAAATGATTCAGATTATACAGGTGAATTCTCCTGGTGGACCAGCAGTACATGAGCTTATCCTCAGTCAGTGCCAACTCCTGAATACCCTCCTCAAACACAGACAGGCTGCAGGTGGAACAGAAATTACACTTTGTATGTATTTATTCAACTGAAGGGACAAGCACTCATCATTTTAAGCTCTCCACATTGCCCAGGATGAATGTCTCAAGTCTACTTTTTCTGTCTGCAAATATGAGATCCAATTGTCTTATTTTAAAAGACCATATAAATTATTACTATGGTAAACTGTCATGGTAATTTTTCCGTTTACAATGCTTTTCCCATCTTTATACTGTTCATTCAACATATTTTACAATATTTTTCTATACCTAAGTTAAACCAAAGCCTCCATATGTTAAATGCTATTGCACTTAAACCTGCAGTGCCACATTGCCCCCTCACTATAACAAAACAAAAACAACAAAGTTTAATATGATATGTACATGTTCGTGGGTGTTTGATGGTGAATCAGGTTAAATTCATATAAAAAACAGTATTGTGATTATTACAGTTACAAAATAGTCTCCCCTTTGTGGGACCATTTTGTCATGCTATATCTTTTATTGCTATATTATTTATGCTGCACAAAAATATGTTGGTGACTTTCAAATGCTGGTTACCAATAAAGCTGCTCCATGGTATCCAAAGACCAAAATCTGATTGTCCCATCCAAAGACCCAGAGAGGAAAAGTGATTCTGTTTCTGGGTGTCGCAGGAGACTTGTCACAGGGCGGCGGTGACCAAGAAACACATGGATCAAAAAGCCTTTCCTACTCCAAGCCTTTACTGTGAAAGAATGCAGAACAAGTCTATCTTCTCTTAATAAATAACCCCTTAGCATCTCAAGCTAATGCAACTAAACACGGGTGAAGCATTATACTATAGTTCTGTTAAAAGAGAGGATAGCTTATGTTCTAAATTTCTTTCTGGTTGAAAAATGTGCTCCTGTTTATCTATAAACAGATAGTCAAAGGTTACCATGATATATGTCATAACAGATTAAAAACAACAAAGTTAATGCTCAATTCGTCTATTGCACAAAACATTCTTACGTCTTATGAACAAGACCGATTCACATTCAGCATCATAACATACTTTTAGAAATGTTGTAAACATATAGAAAAATACTTTAAAATTCCAATTGAAGTTTCAGTAAAATACTGTTAGTGTTCCCAATTATGCACTTTTGACCTACATTCCTGCTGTTTTTCATGTGATGAACCAGTGGATGTTGCTATGCTATTGAACCCTGGTATAGGTGGTTCTGCTTTACTGATCTCTGCCTGCCCTCATCTGGCATCTGACCCACAGGGACGGCTGTGGTGTGGTGAGAAGAACCTAACACAGGCAGTGTTCCTCTCTAGCTCCCAGAAGTGCAAAGGCCAATGCAGCGATCCCTATAGGTCACCATCCCAGATCGGCAAGCTTCCAATCACATGATTCACCCCAGCAGTGCCTTTACTGGGGACCCCTTCAAATGTACCTTTAATACCAAGCACTGCTAGACAAATTTGCTGCTTTGGTAAATCAATAAAATTAAAGGGTAATTAAAGTAGGTACTTCCTAGCAATCTGATTAAATAACATATTGCTATCTATCATCAGACCAATAGCAAATGAATTTAGAAAAATGCATTGCAAAAAAAAAAAAAAAAAATGAAATACCTACTTTTTACATCTACAGATGATGTAATCAGAACTTTGATGTAAGGGCAGTAGATACAAGAGAGGATGCTGCTCTTATGGGCTTTGGTTAGATGCAGCAGCTGGTTTCCATCCATATCATAACAGAAGAGGCTCCGATCCGAGCAGCAATACAGCTGCTGCATAGGCACATCCAGGTCAATACTGGTGCACCAGCCCCCACTAATGTGTATTTGTTCTGCCCTGCATTTAAGAATTAGTGTGCGTGTTATTGCAGATGCAATGTCCCTTTTTATTCAAGTCATACAGTGCATATTAAACTTTTACTGTTACTGCCCAGATGACCTCATACATGCCAATACCAAAACGTAAAAAGCACCATTTTCACCTTGATTGCTAGCTATAGAAAAGAATAGCAGCTGAGTTCTAGAAAGTCCTCTCTAGAATGTTTCCCGTCATCTTGATAAATTCTGAGAAAAATGGCTATATAATTGATCACATACATTCAATAATATATGAATACAGTTTTAGATTAAATCAAACCCATAAAATGTTCTGCATCAAGACCAACTGTAGGAATAAACTACACAAACAACTCAGAAATTTACACTTTGGGCTCATGGTTGCATTACAATTCATTCATTCTTTCTTTATTGTTCATTCAATCAGTCTTACCTGAGAAAGAGTCCGTAATCTGACATCGCTGCAATTTTGGAAAACCTGTTGACAGTTTTTTTTCTGTACTTCCAAAACTAAAAGACATTTTTTTTTTTTAATGTACAAATACTGTGCATATATTACTCTATATGTCCATTACTGTGTCCAAATAAACATGATTTAAAAACTACAGTGGACTACTAGAAAAGTTTTAGTGTAGGTCAAGAAAATGTATGTATGCAAACCATGTTGTAACCCCCCCCCCCCTCAAACAATGTCCTGAAAATTATATATTAACCTTAAAGTTAACTTAAATTATTAGATATACAGCTTCTAGAAGAAAACTGGTCATCTTATAGTGACCTTCACATGATCAGGTCACGGTGTCCGGCTTCTTTATGAGTTCTGGCTTGTGATTGCTTGGGCTAATGGCTTAGAAACTCATCGATCCTTAAGAAACTTGGAAGTTATTGAATAAAATGTGCATGCATTGTCATGTCATGCTTGCATTTTTTTTTAATTCATAGCAGATCATCACACATCCTTTAACATTACTAAGAAGAGGATATCTGATTTGACTCATTTGCCAAAATTTGATCATGGACAATTGTTATAATACGTCATGGAATGTAGGAGTAAAGCATTCATGACAATTTATTTACTTGAATTTCCAATACCTTAATTCCATCAAGCCCTCCTGTGATGAGCTCATCAGTCACTGGGTTGAATATCATAGTCATAACCAGATGGGAGTTTTCATCATCCGCAGTCTCTATCTCACAGAAATCCATGTTATAAACCTGAGAAAAAAAAGTCAAGAGTTGCATGTATACCTGTCAACTGACATTACTTTTAACTGTGAAATTTGGTAAGACAATCACAAAACTTAAACTTCAAATTATTTTCTCCCCAGCTTGAAATAGCTACATCTAATATCTAACATGTCTAATTGGTTTGATTTTTACCAATAAACAAACAGCAGACATCGAATAACCCCTGAGTATTCAAAGCAATGGTCTGGTGGAAAATAAAAAAAAAAAAAAAAAATCTGCATTTTCTCAGAGCTTGTACCACGTTGATAATGGCACATTTTCTCTTCTCTGTGTTTTGTGTAGCAGTTGCAAGTTTATAGAATTTTAGATATCCACAGGGTTGGTACATATTGTTTCCTTTTGGAAGAATTACGCATTACTGCAAATACACTATCCAGTATTAGGATACTAATATATAATTAGATTAACCTATAAGCACAAATGCAATATTTCAGGTTGATTTGGAATCATTTTAGGCAAGGGGGTCTGTCTGCACGTCAAAATGGTAAGTAGCTAAAACAGTCGCCCCCCCCCCCCCCCCCCCCCCCCCCCCCCAAGGAGAAATTATGGTATGATGCAAACAATAACAGTATTTAAAATGCACCATTTACAATATTCAAAGTGCCTTGTAGAAGCTGTCCTCACATAATAAGTGGAATTACAGTACTAATCCTGTCTAAAGGCAATGGCTGATGTACCTGTGTAGATTTTATAGAAGGAATTCTTACCTTCACTGAATAATCCTTTCCAAGGCCAAAGTAGACATTAAATTTCTTGCAATAGATCATCTTTTTTAAAACGCTGAACTGATATTTTGGGAAATTAATTTCTCTCTTTACTGTGGAAAAGGTATAAAAGCACTGTTAACTGGTTCTAACAAATTAAAAGTGCATTTATTTTATCGGGAATTAAAAAGTCACATTTTTTTTTGAAGTAATTCTATTGTAACCATCGGCATTGATCCAATTAGCAATGCATCAATAAAGATTTTCTCCTCAAAACCTGCTACTATCCCTACAAAACATTGGAAACACAGAGAATAAATTGAAAGCTGGGTTTTATTTGAACATTTTACAGTACCTATGAACACCCCTGGATTGCATTGTCCACTTTTTTTAGGATTAATCACAGGATAAGTAACTCGACTTGGATAATGGAATCTTCCAAATAAACAAACAAACAAATAAATAAATAATAAGTATGAATAGGTAGTTGATGTTGTAAATTATCCAACTAAAATTCAGCTGTAACTTATTTTGGGGGAGTATAGGTTAATCAAATTGACTCCTAGAAATGCTAGGTAAAATTGGCCTTAGAATGCTACCAAGAAAGAGTTAGTTAACTACAGCTATACAGCAATGCAGTATACATTCTAGTGCAAGAGTGAAAAAGACACTTTAAACTATTCGATTGCATGATGGCAAAGAGCTGTGTCATTGTGGGTTGTTATGTTAGTATTTTAGAAGTACAGTATCTGCTAAAGGCAAAAAAAGAAGCCAAGTAAAAGACAAATTAATTAATGTATGCTTACTTGAGTCACTGCCAGAAAGAAGATACCAGCTGGAACAGCCTCGGGAATCTAATATGACCAATCTCTGATTTTTGCTGTTATATGTGACTGACAAGCACAAAAAGAGAACATTTAAATCATTTTATTGTATTGAGCCACACCTTGAAGATATAGTACTTGATGTATATATTTAAAAGGGTACCAAACTTTGAGAGCTATTGGTTGATCAGACTTCTGTTTTTATTGTGTGTGTGTGTGTGTATATATATATATATATATATATATATATATATATATATATATATATATATATATATATATGTAACCCCCTATATATAATGTAACCCTCCTATTATGTTCAGAATTTAGGTACATCTGTTATGTTTTGGGTCATATTGACCTGATGCAATTTCAAACTAATTTAAACAGCCTTAAATTGATTAAATGTTTTTATTTGCAAAGGTTTTACTCTTTTCTGCTCTTTTTTTTGTTTATAAGTATCTCGTGTGTCACACAGGTGTGTCCATTTTCAGTAATAATAATACACAATAATGTAATAAAATAACAATTTATTTTTTTTTTTTCATTTTTTTTCCCTATTTACACACACACACACACATACACATATATATATATATATATATATATATATATATATATATATATATATATATATATATAGTATTGCATAATAGCTGAAGATTATTTTTGCCATTTACAATCTGAACTTGCTGTTGCCTGTGGTAACAGAACCACTAGGAAATACGAGCTGCACAGTTACGCTGATGAAAAGACACTAGAGAGGTATTATGATGACTCATCCTTCTTACCTCCCATTATATTAGTGCGATGCTTGGGCTGATCGTACATCTTCATTAAACGCAGGCCAAATGAAAGTGAATTAAATGATTTCATCATGTTCTCCTGTGATCCCTGAGTGGTATTGAAATCAAGGCTGTGGTCTCCATTTTCCACTGTCCTCTCTGGACTAGATTACAATAATGAATACACATCAAACGACTGCAGTTTTATCAAACCAGCTTAGAATCAATAAGCTGTCTTGTCAATTAAAAAGTATAAACTCAGTAACAACTTTTTACCATTCCCCTATATTTTAATGACATTCAGAATCATTTTTGATGTGTTTTTTTTTGTCATTGTTAGGTGCTTCGACTAGTTGTTCAGAAGCTGCTCTCTGGTTTTAATTGCCTGTTATCATAATGATGTAGTCTAGATCAGCCAGTCTCTTTATATTGGTAACCCTCAAGTGCAAGGTGATCCAAAGCGGCAGATCAAGATAGTGCTGGCTCTTACTTCTATCGAGACACTTTGGACATATGTTAGAGATATCTATGACAGGCAACTAGAACTGACGACCAGCTCCTGAACTCAAGTGAAAGGAACTAAACATAGACTTGAATGAAAAAACACAGTATTTAAGTAATTGCAATAATCATAAAAAAGGCAAAGAGGCAGTAAAATACCTAAATAAGAGTAATTGATACAACAGCTCATTAAACAAAACAGACTGTTACAGCTTTGTGATAGAATCCATAACTGAAGGACATATTGATGTCACTAAATTGTGAATTGTACTACACATACCTTTGCTCTTTGCTGATACTGTCTTTAAGTTGATGCTCCATTATACAGCTGGTGGCAGTATCCATGACCTTTATTTATTAGCTTATTTGATTATTGTAAGTCTTCACTCATGACTACAAATGTAAGATTAATAGGTAAATATCTGTTCTGAAAGGCACTGTCCCACCCCTTCATTTACAGTGCTAGCATCATAATTTACACAGCTCATATTTCCGTCCTTGGCAGGTATTGCAGTCAAACCCACTGAATATCACTCATTCCATTAGCCCCAGAATATAACGACTGGACTTGATTTTCATCCTATGTATGTCTTATTCATTTCTGGGGTTTTGAATATTTGGGTGAATCTGGATTTTTATATGCCTCTCGATGAAAATACTGCCACTTTAAATAGGTAATCAAAGAGGAAATGTTCACGTTATAGGTCATTAGCATAGGTCTCATCATTACATGGAAATATGAACGGCTGTACTTGTTTTTATGCACTGTAGTACCTGGTGTACTTAAGTATAACAGATTGTAAGTAACATGTTACTGTCATCAACTAAACATTCCGGTAAATAATGTTGTTATATCACAGTTGATATCATTAAAATAAATGACAAAACTTAAGGATTGAGGAGGAGAAACACAACCCTTGTTTACTGCACTGAGTACCCTACTGTAACCATGCTGGCCCCTGCAAGTTTCACTGTTGAGAAAGATACAGAATACACTACCATTTATAAATGAATAACATGTATACCTATTTCAGAATTAATATGGTCTATTTTTCAAAACCAATATAAAAATGTTGTGCACCAAAATTGTGGGATGAGTTTTGGACACACACACACACACACACAGTGTACAAAATTGAAGGCATATGAAAGAAAAGCTTTTTAAAAAGATGTACACAAAACGTTTAAAAGCAATATTTATCTTGCATTTATCCAACAAGATATTAATTTTTTTAATATTTTTCCAACAAAGGCATTAACATTTTAAGAAATCCTAATCGCATGTAATTACGTAATTGTTTATTGCTAGTTCTTGTACATTATTGTTGTAGTTTGCAAACGATACAACAAACACCACACATCATGTTAAGTTTGCTATATATACAATATAGTATATATATATATATATATATATATATATATACGTATATATATATATATACCCAAATCCACGTTTAAGTAATGGTAACATAAATTGTTTACCCTCCGCAACTGCAAATAAATAAACACATTCATAAATATATAAATGTGAAGTTGACAGATGAAAGTCAGCAATGTCCATCACAGTATGCTCAAAACAAACATATACAATGCACATTCACACTTGACTTGAGTTTACATAAATGAATCTGACTACCAGTAAAACACGATCTTTCTATACTCAGTAAACTACCCTAACAATATTTACTCGACCCAAGGTACACAGATAAAGCCTAATGTGAACACAAACGTAATTGTATTACCTTTTGTTTTCGAAAAGTAGTTCCTTAATTTAAGCAGCAGGGCGTCTTTCAGTTGCTTAGCAACAGGAAACGCTCATCTTACCTTACTGGATCAAAAACAAACATGTCATTTCACAACAGCAACACCATTTTCTGGGAATCTTTGTCAACATAAACATGTTTTAAATATTTACTGCATGCTAGAGCGGCTGTAGTTATTCTCAAAGTGTAATACAAGAATATACTGATTACTGCAGTTAGCTATGTTAACTGGATTTTTTTTTTTTTAATGATGGCTGCTGTTTTTATTACTTATAATTATTATATTTACTGATGCCATGATTCCCCCCCCTCCCCTCCTCCTTGTATGGTGTTGAGTTGAACATTAGTAGTGGAATTGTATTTATCTTCAATAAAATAAATACAACTATATAAAAATTAGAACAGTGATTTCTATCATTTCTAACTGTTCTATTGAAATATACAAATTAAAGTAGATTCAGCTTTACATAAATACTTGTCAAAGTATGAAATTAGTTTTTGCATGTTATTTTTCATTTAATGCGGATTATATCATTTATTTTATTATAAAGCTCAATCTCTAATTTATATCTTTCAAACAATTAGGAATGATAGAAATCACTGTTTTTTCCTCATTTTTATTTAACTGCCCAAGTATTTATTTATATTATATATACACACACAGCGACTATAAAAAGTATACACAACCTTTCAAATTTTTTGCCTTTTGTTGCATAGCCTGGAATTAAAATGCATTTAAATACTTTTTTTTTTCTTTTATCTACACCCTACCTCCAAGTGAAAAAAAAATTCTTAGAAATTTGAAGAAAATTAATTAAAAATAAAAACTGAATTAGCTTGGTTAATTAGCTAATTAGTTAATTATCCACCCCTTTTGTAATAGCAATCCTAAATTAGCTCAGGTGTAACCATTCTCCTTCAAAATCACACATCAAGTTAAACGGCCTCTACCTGTGTTAAATTGTAATGATTCACGCGATTTCAGGATAAGTTCAGCAGTTCTTGTAGTTTCCCTCTGCTGGGTAGTGCACTTCAAAGCATGGACTCAAGCATGAGCACCAAGGCGCTTTCAAAAGAACACTGGGACAAAGTTGTTGAAAGGCACAGGGGATGGGTATCAAAAAATATATCAAAGGCCTTGAATATCCCTTGGAACAGTCAAGCGACGTGGGAAAAGGTTTTGTGGTCAGATGAGACCAAGATAGAGCTTTTTGGCCAAAACAAAGCGCTATGTGTGGCGCAAACCTAACACTGCCCATGCCTCAAGACACACCATCCCTACAGTGAAGTATGGTGGTGGCAGCATCATGCTGTGGGGATGCTTCTCATCAGCAGGGTCTGGGCATCTTGTTACAACTGAAGGAAGAATGGATGGAGGAAAATACTGCAAGAGAATCTGCTTCAGTCCGCTAAAAAACTGAAGCTTGGGAGGAAATTCACCTTTCAGCAGGACAATGATCCCAAGCACAAGGCCAAAGCATCATTGGAGTGGCTCAAGGACAAAAAGGTGAATGTCCTACAGTGGCCCAGTCAAAGTCCTGATCTCAAATCCATTGAGAATCTGTGGCACTATTTGAAAATTGCGGTCCACAAGCGTCGTCCAACCAACCTGAATAACCTGGAGCAAATCTGCCAATGGTCCAAAATCACTCTGACACTGTGTACAAAGCTGGTACATACATACCCCGAAAGACTTAAAGCTGTTATTGCAGCGAAAGTTGGCTCCACCAAATATTAATGTGTGGGGGTTGAATACTTATGCAAGCAAGATATCTTTTTTTTTTTTAATATTTCCCAACATAAAACCAATGTCACCTTATAATAACTGATTTTGAGTTTAAGTGTTTTAAAATAAAATATCGAACAGAACGAAATTTCAATCTACCATTTGTAATTCAGTAATATGAGAGAATTGGTCAAGGGTCTGAATACTTTTGCAAGCCACTGTGTGTGTGTGTAAATAAATTGTGATTGTCGATGAGATGCAATACATTCCCTCTTGGAGAATGTTTATGTATCAGGCAGAAGTTACTTCCTCTGCAGACTACCAGCTGTGAACAGAGCATTCTATTTGGAAACTATGCACTTCACTGTATTGGCATCTTACACCTTTATGAAATCAGACAGTTTGTGAATAAGAGTCCACAGGAAAAGCTTCCAATTGTCTCCCCTCCCTCCTACTGGTGATACAAACCTCTGGAAAGGAGTGTTTGTGAACAAAAACAAAGTACCACCATGGTTTGAGATAATAGCAGATTTCCAGATTACCAAACAGTGTCCTTAACTACTTATATAAAAATTACTTAATAAATATAAATTCATATTTTTGAGTTGAAATAGTTAAAACTGAGTAGAATTTAAATAGTTTTTGGCCACAAACTAAACAAGTTCGGTTACAGGTCTATTCAAACAAACACTCAAACAATTGCAGGCTTTCCAGCTTTAATGAGCTCAAGATAAGATGCTAATAAAAAACTGTACCAATTACAGCTTTTTAAAACAAGGCATTCATGTCATAAACAAATACTTTTTAAAAAGATACATTTTTTCAAACATTCATAATAATTTACCTTGAGACAATTTATTGACACAACATAGCAAAGCAATTAAAACATGTTTATTTGAACATGTATAGAAGGCCATGTCCACACAGCTATATTATCTATTAGCATTAACACATGATTTAGAAATATTCAACTACAGGCATCTAATCTTAGTTGTATTGACTTTTAATGAATCAGCTGTAAATTCTTTGGTAGAAACAAAATAAATGTCATTCCTTATATGCCAGAAAACAGGACATGTATGCATGTTAAAGGAAGTAAATCAACAGAAAATGGCTTAATGAAAAGAAAGTAAGTGTATACGGCACCAGCAGGAGACAATTTAAGAACATCCTTACATGAAAAATGCCAAAATATATTCTAGTTCATATCAAGGCTGCTACCCACCAGATACAATGCGACAAAATGAATAGAACTTGTACTTTTGTTGTTAAGTATCTTTACACCACAGGCGACACGACAGGTGATACGGGAGCGACACCAGTGATACGAGAAATAAATAGGATTGAATACTATTTTTTGCAATTACAACTAAGAAATAAACTAAATCAGAACAGCTTTAATGTTCATGGTCCAGCAGGGTGAAGCAGTATCAAAAATGACAGAGATAAAAATACTTGCCGTTAATTACCCAGAGTTTTGACAAAAGCCTACATAATTAGAAAGATAAAAGATTTGAAAGACAATATATGGGAATCAATTTTGAAGGAACTGTATAAACCTGATATGTATGATTTATTGCCATATGTTAAAATACTGTCAGAGAAGACACTCATAATTTCCACATCACATTGATGAAGATGTACCAGTCTTGATCATAGTTTTGTCAATAGCAATTTTTAATAGTTGTATAGACATGGCAGTTTTCAAACCTGTCGCATCACCTCTGTGTCACTTCTGGTGTGTATGGTCATGTCACTGCGAAAGTATCTTCTCACACAATTAAAAAAATAATCGCATCACGTCACGTGTGGCAGCCTTAAATGCTATTAAAACTGCATTGTATCTTCAGCAGAATGTTTGACAGTAACACATGTAAAAGCCACTTTCTGCTTCTTATCAGTAGGAATCAATAAGGTAGTGAGAATGAACTGGAACTGTTAAACTCCAAAATAAATTAAACACGTCTCATTTCTGCCAAAGACTAGATTTTTATTTTTTATTTTTTTTATAAAAAAAAAAAGAAAGGCAAATCTTATGTGCGATTGAAGGTCCCCCCAGAAGAAAGCTCAGACATCTGATTGGACGTGAAGAATCCCAAATGCTGCTCAGAAGTCATCAGTCTTACCCCACCACATTGAGTTCCAGGCCAAGACGTCAAAAAGGCACTCTGTGCATTTCTAAGCATACCATGGGTCAATGTTTACTAAGTTAACCCCGCTGTTTAACCCTCTGCCCTGCTGAAACACTTCTCCTCTGTAACTGACTCGGTGATCCTGCACAATCTGAAGTTGTCACTTTGTTTGTTGCTTCTTGAAATTACCTGAGAATTCAAGTGCAGTTTAAAGTCAACCACATGCCAGTGGAGAATTTGCAGATAGTGGGCAGATGTTAGACACAGCAGGGTTTAACCTCAGCAACCTTTTTGAGTGATGTCAGCACCTGACCGTTTGGTAATACCCAACGTGGTAAATATCTGCAACAGTAAAGGTCAGTGTTAGCATCACCATGGAAATCATATAGATGACTCTTTTTTTACATATGTATCTGTATGAGTTAAATTAACTTGACTAACATTGTTCAGAATTTAAATATTACTTATTTTACAGTTTTCACTACTTTACTAAATGTGTACTGTATGTTAACATGGCTGTTTTCAACTATGCACTCAATCCACTCATGCATACACCACTAGCCTTCCTAATTCATAGATTATACACAAGTATTAAATGTAGAAGCAGATCATTTATTAGGAAAGGCCCTACCTCTGCACAGGTCGGATGAATGCCAATTGTGTTTTCAAGCAATTCTTTGGTAAGTCTGCATTTTATTGCTACACCAAAGCCTTGTGTGACCTCACCAGCATTGGGTCCAAGGTAATGGAATCCTACAACACGCTCCTGAAGAGAACAGAATATTACTGAACAAAAATGAAGCAAACAGTTTAAAATGGTTAGTCCAACAGGTGTTGGCAGGTGATTTCTGCCGAATAAGCTACCCACAGTCTAATGCATTCAACTCCTAAAGATGGTTCCTACTTCCCTCACCAATATGCATTGTTACTAAACTTTAAGCAAACCCTCATACAGACCCGTTCACAAACGTTCTCATATTTAAGTACTTACATTGTCCAATTTGTTGCAGACAATCTTGGAATAACATTTGTTATTGTCTCTGCTGGGGACTGTACATTCCAGGGGCCAAAACAAGCTGTGGTACACCTGAACATAAATGAACAAAAATGGGCATTTGAAACTAAGGATATAAAAACAATAGCACATAATACTGTGGGTGAATATGTATTAGGAAGAACCCCATGAAGCTGCATTTTGCATTTGTATAACAAAAACAACACAAGAACCAAATGATTTTCAGCTCCTAGAATAAAAGTTGTTACTTAGCAAGTGTTAAGAAATTGAATTCAGGGGGCACATAAAACAATCAAATACTGTATGTACTTTTACAGTAAAATAAAGGTTTTGTTGTTTCAGCTAAGTAGTTATAAAATCATCTATCTATATTAAAATGCTACAGTTGTAAACACATTGTTATTTAAGTTGCATTGAAATAGTGTATTTCCGTTTTTCATAAAAAAGTGTGTATTTAAAAAACATAGCAAAAATTGTTTTGAAAACTGACCAAACTGCTTATTTGAGGGATAAGAATGAAAAATCTGCAAAAAACAAAAGTGGGGCTCCCGAGTGGCGCATCCAGTAAAAACGCTCCACATGGACGTGCCCTATAATCTGGGCAACAAGATCGCAGGTTCGAGTCCAGGCTAAGTCACAACCGACTGTGACTGGGAGTTCCTAGGGGGTGGCGCACAATTGTCCACGGGCTAGGCAGGGGATTGCACCGCTCACCACGCATCAGTGACCCCTGTGGCCGATAGGGCGTCTGTGGTTCTGCAGTGGAGCCGCCAGATCTGTGTTGTCCTCCAGCGCTATAGGTCTGGTGGCCTCACTGTGGATCCGCAGAGCGAAAAATGACAGATTGGCAGGAGCACGTTTCAGAGGACGCGTGATCCAGCCTCTGTTCTGAGTTGGCGGGGGGGTTGCGAGAGGTGAGCCGAGGATACAGACAATTGGGCAAACTAAATTGGGGAGAAAACCGGGGTAAAAAAATTGGAAACGACTAAATTTAAAAAAAAAAAAAAAAAACACAATTAACATGGAAATTGCTAGGAGGTTAAGGGTATGGAAGATGGTAAATCCACATGGCAAGATGTTCAAGCAGCATTTAGTCACCCCACCCCACCCAGTGTCAATTGAAAAGCCTTATTTTTTTCCTTGGAAGTCCATACCTCAATATTTTCTTCTCCATACAATTCAATGGCTTTTTCTTCTGATAATCCACAGCACCCATATTCCAAAGGGGTAAAGACGGTGGTTGGAACATTGATGTAATCACACTAAAGTTTAGAAACAAGGTAATTAAACTGATGATCATTTTGGATGATCCCTATTACACTAAGCATACATATGTACACTTTGGTGGGGTCTTCAAGGGAACGTTGTGTATGTTTAATGTAAATTATAATTTTGGACAACTCCCAAACTCATGTTCAGGCAAGAGTTACTATATTTTGATTTACTATAATTAAAACATGTCATTCACTGGCAAGTTGAGATCACCTTTGATAAATATCATAGCACACTTTAAATTGCTGTAGACTGAAGTTAACAATTATTTTATTTCATTACACAAGCAAAAAGATTAGTTTATTAGAAACTGCTGAACATGAATCTCTCCCTTTACAGAATAAACAGCAACCATCACAAGTGGCAATTTAAAAGCTACACTAACTCAAAACAAATTACAAAGCACTATGATTGTGGCCTTCAATAAAGCTGTGTTAAGGCATTCACCTTCAAAGAGCTGCCGCCAAATAGCCTTCTTGCCAGAAGCTTTCCTGCCTGAATGGCAACAGGGGTAAGCTCCCACTTTCCTTCAAGGATATCCCCAATTGCGTAAATGTACGGCACATTGGTTTGTTCCTCATCATTTACCGGAACTTTACCATTCCTAAGAAAACAAATGCATATTGAAAATGTAACATGCTTACATATTTAAATACTTTTTGAACAAAAGAATACTTGAACAAGAATTGTGCCCAGGTATTTGCTTGCCGATTATGCAGCACAAAGGGGAAGTATGCAGCGCAAATAACATGCCATGCACTGCTCTGTTTACTTTGACAGTGCAAATGCTGATAGCAACAGGAAAATATTTTACCTTGGTAGGCAGTAAGGAAAGTAGTGACCACATTTCTTGTATTACCCAAAAGCATTTAAAATGTCATATTTCCTTTTTTTTACTCAACTGTAGCTCTGACAGAATGGTTTGTTTTAGATTAAGAGTATCATTATTTAATCAATATTAGTGTGCTTGCAGGCAAGTCCAGCCTAGCATGCATTTATTGTTAATGTAAAAAAAAAAAAAAAAAGCTAGGGAACAAGTCTTGTGGTATATGAATTATCACTGCTTTGGTTACCTTGGTACTTCAAGTCCAGATAACATCAGCTGAATTGTATTAGTTTCAAGTTTCAGAATACACTAACTTTTAGCCAATCATTAACTTTCAGCAATCCCTGTCAAACCTTGCAGGCAGTACATTCTGCTGAATCATTATGATTAGAAGCAAATTTCCCAAAGGAAGAGATAAAGAAAAAAAGAAATCCTGTTCAAGAGAAAACACAAAAATGAAACTTACTTTTCATTGATTTCAACACCAACTTTGTCTAGACCTATTTTTCCAGTACAAGCATCACGACCAACAGCTATCAAGACCTATAAGAAAATACGGACGTTAATATAAAGAGAGAGTATCAAATAACTACCAAATTGTACCCTTATACCAAATGTGTTTTTTATTGCTAATCAATGCTTAGATTTGAATTGATGCTACAGCTGTATCAGAACATTTACTAAAACTGCAAAATAAGATGTACACAAATATCATAGACATATATGGATTACAGTGCAGTGTAGCAGGCTGGTACAAAACAATTACCACAGGAATTATTAGATTACTGTTCTACATATAAAATGTTCTTTAAGAGATGCTTTACCAGAAGCATGTCTTGTTGGTCTACAACACAAAAAGAAAGCATATGCTTACAGTGTTATATTCCCCCTCAATCATTTCACCACTTTCTGTTGACTTGGCAGTCACTTTCAGCTTTCCAGGGGTTCCTTCCTCCAACTGTTCAATCTATTCCAAAGAATAGAGGTTAAAGTTAGCTCCAAATCTATTTTGCATGACTTGCAAGTCAACACATTAGGATATTTCAGTAGTACTGAAGTTGAGTCTGAATGTGTTGTTGCATGTGGTTTTGCTTATGTTTGAGATCTCCATGAAGCCATTTCACTCACATTCTCATGCTTAATTATACTGTAATCTACATTGACAGTAGGTAGATAAATATCAGACTCTAGCTGTATCTAGAGGATTGGCTATGACTCAACAAGCCACAAGGGAAGTCAAAGAGATCAGGCTAACCAGTAAATATAAATCCTAGATTTAAAATTGGGCCATGGCATATTTTATTTATCCAAAGCTTCTATTGAGTTGCTTTATGCTTTTATTTTTCTTATTTCTTCACTTTAAAATCAGGACTATGTTGTATCATTCCACTATATGCAGTGATTCAATGGTACTTCAATACAAAACCAAAACCAAATCTGTAAATTTAAAAGATTCACAACCCCCTCATTACAAATTAAAAGAAAGCACCCTACCTTCATAGGTACAAATGGCCTGATAAACTTGACACCATGATCTTCCATGTAAGTTCCAGCTCTTTCTGCCATCTCTTGGTCAAATCCTCTGAGAAGGATGGAACGCACCATTACAGTGACATCCAAACCAATTCCAGCAAGAAAACCAGCGCATTCTAGGGCGACGTAGGATGCGCCAATCACCAGCGTCTTTCCAGGACAGTAGGGTAGAGAGAACAGGTCATCACTGCAAACAGAAACCAGAAACAAATTAAGTCTCATGAATTACTCTTCTGTAACCAAAGTGCCAGTATATTAATTCATACTAATCAACCAGACCTGCTTGTCATTAAAATGACACTCATGTCAGTGGGTTCTGTTCAGAACAAATGTGTCTGGAACATGTATCCTCTGCAATTTTATAAATATTAGATTAAAGCCATCAAACATGAAAAAGTTAAATCCCCATGTGACAAGGACAGCCCTGTCACTGGTTCGTGCGCAAATTTGTGCAGCTGGGAGGCAGAACATGAGATGCATTGCTAGGCAACCAATTTAGTTAGGCTCCCCCGGCAATGAGCTGAACAGGAGGTCTCAATTGGATAGGTGGCGTGGCCAGGGAGGCTGTGAACAGCTCAAAAGGCGTCTGCCCCACAGGTGGAGGCAACTGCATAACCATGCTACGCAAAGGATACCATGGGTCAATGTTTATGTCAATGTAGGGAGCTTTGTTGACATCGGAGGAGAGCGTCTGTTCCGCAAGATAAACTACTATGGAACCCTTCAACTGCAAGATGGTGCCTGTGAAGGCTCTGCTTAGCAAGGACCATCACAACAACTTTGTCAGGAGCAACAGCAGTAGGTTCATTTGGGGGATGTTGATCCCAAACAGTATAGAGAGGGTTTGCGTAGTGAAATAGGTTCCTGGAGCAGGATTGTGTGGCAAACTTATTTTTAGTTTTTTTTTCTTTTTCTTTATAAAATCTGACATTAAGCCTACTGTTGCTGGTACCCTAGTGGCAGCACAAGTGTGTTAAATAAATGGATGCACCTCAGCGGCATGTCAATGAATCCCCCAGTTACACCCACTACCTGCTTTCACTGTACTTCTAATAAATATGGTACAATGTAGCCCCATTTTTTTTTAGATTTTAACCTTCCTTATATTTTTGGTTTACAGCTGTTACTAAGATACATCATTACCAACTTGCAATAAGCAAAAATGTCCTTCACCTGGTAATACAGTACTCTTTATCTCCTGGAATGCCCAAATATCTGGGTCGTTCTCCTGTTGCCAGTACAAACGCAGCCGCCGTGTGGAAACTCTCTTTGCCTCGTTTGTTTGTTGCCTGAAAAAAACACCTCTAGTTAACAACTAGATACTATTGACTCTGAATATACTAAATTACACAGAATACACACAATTCACAACATTCTAGTTCACTATTGTAAGATACAATTTTAATGTTTGGTTATTTTATCTTAGTGTGCCATTGACACCTTACGTAATGTTAGCAAAGGTCTTCTTGTAATTTGTCAACAGTCTGCCTTGTGGATCAATAGTTCTGTTTATAAAAAACATTTGTGGCCACAGAAAATTGATTATCTATCACTTGTTGATAGCAGATCCTTACAAATAACCAAACTTTATTGCCGGTATCGATTACATACATATACTGAACAAGGCTCAGAACTTGGAAACCTTTTTTTTTTACTTACTGCAATCACACTAATCTTTATGGTTTTAACACCCAATGTACTTCACAGTTGATACAGGCAGCTTATCAAACAGCCCAAAAACTAAATGGAACAAGTCTAAAGATTACTCTCATGTCTTACCTACTAGTCTTGCTTCACTTACGTGAAGATAGATCTGTACTACTGTAAACAGTTAATTGTTGCAGAAACATTTGGACTTAACGTTTATAAAATTGTTACCTTTATCTTATGTGGTTCCACAAACTCAGCATAAGAGTTCATATATGTTACATTCTTATCTCTTAATTCTACTCGGTAACCCCAGTTCAAGGAGCCAATGTAATTCGAGATAGATTCTACCATCGTCTGCCAATTGTGCTTCACTGAAATAAACAAAGAAAACATCAGTCCTATTTTGAAGAAAGTGCAAAATCTGAGACTTATAAAACAATTAACTGTGTAAAACTAGTCTGTACAATAATTAAACACTTCCTTGCTGTAATGCGTTTTTACCCATTTGACTACAAACCCACCAACCTTTTTCTTCATATTCCCAGCCAAAATTACGAGAGTCTTTAAGTGCTGTTCCCAGAAGTGCAGCCTGATGCATCAGCTTCTTAGGAATACAGCCGACGTTGACACATGTACCACCCAATCCTGGTGTAAAATAAACAAACACTGATCACTATCAAGTCTAAAAAACTATTGTTTAAGGCTTTCATTATTAACCACTATGCAAGTCCTATGCATTAATGGTGAAGATCTTAGATTTATCAAAATGTCACAATAGAAAGTGAACTTGTCACCAGACAAGAATCATTGGCTAAAAGCACAGTCTTCATTTAATTATATTATCTTCTTTCTGTTGCAATAATTCATAATCATTTTTTATATTTTCTATATACAAGGCCTGGATTTTTAAAATAGGGTTAAAGCTGCATTGGCATGCTTTTCAATTAAGTGGAAAAAAAATAAAAAATTCTTACCCCAAGTCGTTCCTTTCGGTGTGGGAACAACATAATCAAGCACTAAGACTTTCTTTCCCAATGTTGCTGCTTCCTATAAAACAACATAAACCCAAAGGTGAGGCCAAGACAACGCGAACAGTGATTTCAAAATCAGGCACAAATCTTATTCTTTTGTTGTTGTTAATGATAGCTTGTTTAATTTTAAAAATCCTTGGTACACATTGTAAAGCTAAATAGAATCAGTGCGCATAAAGTAATAGCCAGCTACTATAATGATACGATCATAAAGTTGTTTTACAAACACATTTGCAACCAGCATGGCATGTTTTTACAAAATAAATGAAAGCCTTGCAACTGTAGTTCTGTGAACTGCTGCTTTTTTTTTTGCTGAATGTTGTCTTACACTCTATACCTTGGAACAAGCAAGACCTCCAGAGCCTCCTCCAATGACAATGAGGTCATACTCGTAGGTTTCATTGGATCCATCCAAGAGTTTCTGCAGCATTCCATCCTTGTGAGCCTATGAATATAAAGACTGGTAAAGCCCAATTTTTTTGGATTGCATAGTATAGAAAATATTCCTAATAAGCTAATATTTTTTCTACATATTTTGTTAAAGTAGTCTTAAACAGAGCAACATTTAAAACTTTTTTTTTTTTTAATGCAATATTTGATTCTTTGTTTTGCAAGACATTTACAAAATCAACAGGAATACAACATTGCGTATTTGAAGAGAAGGTAGTTAAACTAATTGTATAGTACTAAAAAAAAAAAAAAAAAAACTTTAAATGTGGTTAGTTTTGATATGCATTAGAAAAGTGTAACATGTACAAAAACAGAACTTGTTTAGATTACTATCTGATGCTTCTTGGACAAACATACATAGCTTTTTGAAGAAAGGAGAAATGCATTTGCATAAAATGCAGAGTTGTAAAACTACTGATCGCAAATGCAAATTTAAAATTAAGCTTCAAACTCAGATGATGCAGAAACGAAGGTGAACAAAACAGTTTCTGAAAACTGGATATTTCAGATAAATCTGTTCTCTTTTCTGTGGCTCACTACACATGTAAATGTAATAGTTATTTTTAGAAAGCACTTGCTGCACACAACTCAACAGCTCAAAATTAGGAATAACCATTTATTTGTCATACTCTTGCAATGGCCTTGAGCGATAACTGCATTAATCCAAGACATCCCATTGAGTGGGAAGGCTTATTTGTGATCTTTTCATTAGTTTGATTTTAGATCCCCATACAATTTTTTCTTGCCGAAATATCCAGTTAGCAAATGAAAATGATACACATGCTGGATCCACCAGCATATTCTATAATTTTTCTCCTATTTCCATTTAAACAAAATCATTGGAAAACAAATGTACCCTAGCCTCCACTGGGCCTTGATATTAACCCTGTATGTATGGGATCACCGCAAAAGGTAACACCTAGACATCTTAACTGTTGCATCCTGGTACTCTTGCTGCTGTAGGTCATGTGGTTTGATTGCTGCGTTTCATCCAATACTTGCATATTACAAATTGAAGTATAAAATTCAAGCAAAGAACCAAAAAAGATTGTGTACAGAAGAAATGTACAGGTAAAATGCAGCAAGTTTTATAACATTGGTTAGGACTGCTACAGAGAAAATCTTATTAAATCTTGCTCTGTATGTCAATAAAAGCATCAACTACAGATAATGGCCCTGGGTTTTAAGGTAATGATCTTGATTGGAAGGAGAAATATTGACAAGCTGTTACCTGTAAAGTCTTGTCACATCCCCCTACGTGTGTTTTATTCACAAACACATTTGGGACTGTTTTTTGGCCAGTTATTTCCAACAGTATATCCTGAAAGTTTGATCCCTCATCTGAAAATAAAGGGGAAACAAAAAGGTTTAAGTGGCTTGTCTGTTACACAATATTTTGCAACCTTACTCTTGCTGAACATTAAGAGTGGGTTAGAATGAAGAAACACATGACAGTTGTGGAGATTTCTCACATGAGGTACTTTTTTCAGTTGTGTTGCATAAGTCCAAATTTGCTTACACTTCTGAAATAAAAAAAAACTTACTTTGCTCAGAGATTTTATGTTATTATTGTAAAAATATCACTTCAGTAATTTCTATGCACAGATGGACACCACAGTAACTAGAAGAAAACAGGTATAGTGCATGTTATGACTTAAAACAATTATATTCATGGAGGTTTGTCACAAAGACGACTGCAGTGGGTGACGTCAGACCAGAACCAGGAACCAACAAGAGTTTTGGTGAAGCTGAGCACTTGCTTGCACTCAGCATTTAATAAATGAACACAGAGAGAAAATAAAGGTTCTAAAACAAACAAAACACAGGGCACGGCACTTTAGCCAAAATAGAGACAAACAAAACGGACTACACAGACAACAGTGAGCTGATATTATTTACTATCACTATTATTACCTCTGTCTCCAATCCCATTCTCCACTCACCGAACACACAACCCAGAGTGAGTGAAAACATACTGCTTTTATGCAACTGTAACAAGACTTGATTGCTAATCAGTCATTCAATTGGAGTCTTGGTACAACTGCCCGTGAATTAATAAAGTGCAATTCCCCGTGCTCACATATTACAGTTTACCTGCACGTGAAGTGCTGTGCATTCCTCATACCTAAATACAAATAGACATTTTAAATACCTGTGCGCATAACCCATATTATATCCCATATACCAATGACTATACACCAACATTAACACACAACATATAAAACTGAAATACACACAGGGGCGGGGCAAACTTGCCACAAGGTTATACATTCCCTTTAAAATCTTACCAGCATAACAAACAAGGAGAAACGGCAATACACAACTGCCTCCAATGTGTAAGAAAGCTGTCTGGAAGCTAATTAAATTGATATATTACATTTCCCCTTGTTTCAATTAAAATGATGTATGAAGCATTTACCCTATCAGGCTGAAGCAAACTCACTAATCAGCATTACTCTGGGACTTAATTAAAATGTTCATTTAAAAAAAATACATACATAACATACATTAGAGTAAACCTGCGACTCGCCACATAGGCTCACTTGGGTTCTTTTCCCTTCCAAACACCCAGAATTTGAGAGAATAAGCGTTGACATGCACTTTTAATGATACAATATAAATCTAAACAAAACAAACACCTAGCTCCTTCGAAGCACTAACTAAACATTCACCAGGAACCTTTTCTAAATAAGCTGGATAACTAAGCTGTATACTGGCTGAAAACAAAAACAGTTTATAAAAGTTGAAACACCCAGCAGCAGCCTCAAAGAGACTGACTACTTTCTTTAAATACACTGCACCTGGCACTAATTTACAATAATGGCCAGGTGCAGTGATAAAACAATTAATCAAAGCACACTGTTTTTAGGCAAGGACTTGCTGCCTGCTACACTTAGTGGAGGGAGAAGGGCTTGGCTGTGCTTGGAAGTGACTGGCTGTGCTGGTCCTTAATTGTCAGTTTAAAACCGTCCGCGGGAGGTCGCTGCAAGGCCATGAGACAGGGCGGTACAGAGGCCTGGAATCCCGCTGGAGACTGCTGACTACTGCATGGGTTAACCAGGGTCAGGGTTCCAGCATTCACGCAAGACAAAACTGTGTCCGCTTGCGGTCGTGTGTATACCGGGGCGGGGTAGGAACAGAGCTTAGTTTCAGCAGCTTAGTATAGAGAGAATTGGATTCCAGCAGGACCTCCATTTAGGCTGTTTAGGGGAGTAGCGCTAGCTGTTTTTTCACAGCACCTTTTATTCATAGTTTTTTGTACTGTGTTTTATTTTGCATTATTGTACAGCTTGCTGTATCAGTCCCCTGTGCGTTACCATTGCTGGTAACATCACATGACCACCTTTACTTACTTTTGCTTTCTGTTTGTTTATTTATAAATCCTGAGCGTCTGTGCCGGCATTTCAACTCCACCCCAGTTGTCTCTCTGTATGCTTAATCAGCGGCCCCCCACACACGACACGAGCAAGACCCTGTCACAGTCCCATCTATATCTATTTCTATCTCTATCTCTCTCGCTATCTATCTATATATAAATAAAATAACCACTAACATGCAACATGTTGCTGTTTTGAACATACAATACAACATTATCAGTTTATACTACCATGTAACCTGATATACAGGCTGTTCCTTTCAACCACAGATTATGTTCTCTCTAAACAGCTGTTACAGGAGAGATGGAAAGAGGCCAAGTTTCATGAGAATGATTCAGCTATTTTCTTGTTACCCATGGCAAAGGTTGTGGGTGCTCAAATGAAAAACATTAAACTGCATTGTAAGACTGGAGGTCAACCTTTCACTAAAGGTATAATACAGACTTAAATGCACTCAGGCATACATATAAAAATGACCTTTGTGCTATTTTAAGATTGCCTTTACAAAGCAATAACAAATCATGCACCATATTCTTGAAATAGTAGATAACAAATATACTGTAGAATATTCCAACAAACACTGCTTGAAATGTAATTTGTGGTTTGTATTTGTTCATGTAACAGAATCTATAAATGACTATGAAAAATACATCATGCAAGTTAAACCAATGCATAAATGACCTTTGTCAAATACCACACAATCTACTGTACAGACAAGTATTTCTCTGCTTTCTTAAAAAGGATAATGATGGTACTGTTATCCATTTATTTTTACGTGGGCAATTTTTTTACTATAATATGGTACAAATTACACTTGTTTTCAAGGTAATTCAAAATGAAAGAATATTCATTTACATTTTCAAAAATATCTGAACATGAATAACAAATTTATCCCAGCAAAAGTTTGCTTTAAAGTAAATTAGGTTTAGTATTCATTAAATTTCTCTGCTGCGCCTGTCACACTGTAGCCTTGAAATTACACAATTTATCACAGACTCCTACAGAGATTTCAGATTTTAATTATATATAATTCAATACACAATTGCCTTGTTTTGTTACCTTCATATTCAACTGTTAATCCTACCATGCACTTCTTTACACAACAAATAAACCAGATTAATGTATTCCGAGATTGAGGGGCATCCTCATGGGTGTGCACTGGTTTCACACTTTACCACACCTGAGCAGATCAGCAGCACACACCTTAAATTCCAGCTAGCAGTTTTGCATTTTAATAATGCAACTAGTTTTATTACTTACCTATTAAATCAAGCTCCACAGCATGAACAGCCACATTTAACTCTTTGAAAAGGTCTTTTACCTGTAAGAATCAAAGACACCAGGTATCACTAAAATGTGCCAAGACTTTAAAGCACTTGAAGTACTAAATTTTATTAAGTAAAAATGTACTGCATCCAACAATAGTTTTCTAAACAATATCCTCCTATTATAATCCCCTAAACGAACAACAAGCATGACGTACAATAAGCTTCAGAAATGAAAGGTAAACCCAAGTAATTGAAGGAGAGATAAATTGATTGTGTTGCTGTTTGAAGCTTAATTATCCTTCCTACACTGCAATTGTTATATTTCTTGGACATCAAAACAGAAACTGTTGTGTCCGTCCAAACTGAAATATGGACATGGTTTCTACAAGCAACATATTTTCTTCTAACACATTAAAGTGCATCATGTTATGTTAATTACTCTACTGTACTTTTAATCATTGCCATTTAACTGGTGGTGCTTTTATAGTGACTTCACACTCTATAGCCTAGTCAACCTAAATTTACTATGCATTCAACTGCATCAAGAGTCTACATTCTCCACTTCCATCTCAAGTTTAAAATTACCAAAAAAAATAACTACATTGTAAAACAAGTCTGTGATAAGGTGTTTTCCATCACATGATTTACTCTGAATCTCTTTATATGATACTACACGCTAGTTGAGAAATTGTTTGTGTCATTGTGATATGACAAAACACAATCACAGACCTGGTACACAACACTACAGTGTGGTAGAAACTTTAGATTTAGGCAAAAAAAAAAAAAAAAGGGTTATTATTATATTATATATTATTATATTATATTATTATAAGTTGTTATTAGGGTGTGTTCAGAGGGTTTGGTCCACACTTGGTATGGTACGTTTGGTGTGAAGTGTGAACAATGAAGTCCACTTGGGAAATTAACCGTACCGAGTCCGCTAAATGAGAATGTGCACAACAGTTGGACTTGATAATTTTGCACAAAGGAAACAAACTATACAAGGTAACCTGACTACGAAGTAAACATATATACGTAGTTTAGTTCAGTCTGAGGAAACTTGTAGAGCAAAAAACTAAAAATGTCTGTGAACTACATTAGTTTTACCAGACATCCCGGAAATGCTGGGATTGCCACAGTTTTCAGCCTTAAACAGTAAAATTGTGTGTTAATCGTCCCGGTTTTGCTATTGTATTTTTATTTATTTATTTTTTTTTTATGTACAAAACAGTAGCAGTGTGCTCTGCAAGTTAACACCTAACTTATTAGGTTGTGTTAGCGCCATTAAAATAAAAGAAACAAATCGTATGGATTATTTGTTTAATCATTCTGATTATGTCTATATCATATGTTTAAATGGAAATGTGATCTACTTTTTAATCTGGCTTTTTGTACATTTAACATGTCAACTAGAATGACAATATAAAGCAAATAATGAGTTGTTATGATCTGCAATAAATTATTTTTTTAACTACTATTGTGTTATTATATACTGTTATTTTAACAGCTTCACAATTGCTAATAGTGAATTGAAAAAAAAAAAAAGGCCGTTTTTCACTTTGGAAATCTGGACAATAGGAGAGAAACTGAAGCTCTGATAGAAATTTGTTCAGATCCAAGCCGAACTGAACAAAACATAAAAATAGTAAGACATATTCAGTCTTTTCTCCAATTACTTTGTTTAATGTCGACAGTAGGAGAGCCATGCAGAAATGCGTAAACTGCATTATTCTCTTACTGTAGGCATTCAATAAACACATGAATTTATAAACACATTTTCCGATAATACGAGGCAGTTACCATTGCAAGACCGGCTTCCCTCAATATAATTTATTTTTACAACTGAATTTCACACTGTAAATTAACTCTAACACTGTAAGACCAAATTTCTATAGTCTACATATTTAGACGGGTTATAATGCAACAGACACTGCCAGCACCTATATTTCCTGAATCATTCTGTCGGCTAGTTAGACTGTGCAGATAGTCAAAAAAAACAACGTATCCTCCTCTAACACGGTACTGCCATTTCCTTCAGACCAGCTCTCCTAAAATCGCAGGGAATTCAGTGAGAACAGCAGTTGCTCCCTTGCACGGCGTCTCGTATTTCTTTTGCATTACGACACAGACATTCTGATCTAAGATAAGCGCACCTAAGGAAAGTAATACATGGGCTCTACTGGTTTTGAATTAAATAATAAGAAAAAAAAATACTTACTTTAACACAAAATGGGCAGTAGCTTTTGCTGAAGATCAAGACCTGGTTCGACTCGATCAATGCCTGGATCTGGGTTTTCATCTCATCCCGCCCCGAACCGCATCCCGTTGGAGGCATGGTGGTGTGTTCCCACTCCGGGTTTTAACTAAAACACGGCACAGAACCGACAGTAAGTTGAACACCAAATAGGTGGCAGACTGACAATTGTTGGTATGTCTGAAACGGAGTGACCGGTGTTTTTCTCAACAAACCCCACTCTACTCTACTCTACTCTACTCTACTCTACTTGCGCTATATTCAGCACCCACCCAGCAACAACCCCGCGAAACGCTCTTGCTTTAGTGTCGAGGTGCAGAACATCTAGAAAGTGGGTCCAGGGGCACCAAAGAACTGCCTGAAAATATTGTGTATTAAATGTCTCGTTCATCTTTTAAGAAAACGTATAGCAGATGTGTTGAGTGCATTGTTATAATAACGACTGGTTCTGTATGATGTTTTAATTCAGGAATGGTATACATTAAAGTCTCACAGGCACCTTGGAAGACTACCATCTGCGCAATTAATGCGCAGAATAACGTTTTCTCTGCCAGTTTTCTTTTTCTTGAAACACAAGCATCCCCTAGTGGTCTTGATAACACATTGCAGGATGTAATTCTGCACATTTGAAGCAAGCTGCGGGAGCTACCAGTGCAGACAGTGCAGTGTATGTTTCCGAATGCTTTACCATGTCGTGCACGTGCTCAGTTAGCTTTACATTACAGTTATACAGTTTATTAATTACAATAAGATGCAAACAACATGTTTCGAGTGGCTAAAAGCAGTACACATTCCACTGCCCATAGAAACCACAAAAAGAGCTGCTGGTAGTTTTACATCAGGGCTGAAGAAAGATACATATTGACCGTGCTTCTATAGGCATTACCACAATTTTACGATGCTTTTAAACAAAAAATATATTAATTTTTACTTATATAACTTACAGCCATATTCAGACACCACAATTGGGCGTTAGTACAGATAACACAATTGAGTGTTACTGCTTACTTACAGGTGTGTACTTTCTTAATATGAACAACCATTAACACAACACACTTAAGTCTCAAGATTTAAAAGCTTCAGGAGCTTCAGTGACCAAGACAGGTCAACTTGCGTCAACGAGCAACGGTGTCTAAGGTGATGTCGGCATGGAACGCTGAGGGAAGGACATCATCAGCAAAGGTCAACAGTGGGCGGAAGTGCATACTCCAGGATCGTGATATCCATGCATTAATTCGAAGTGCAAGGCAAAACAGGTGAGCAACTGCAGATCAATTGACTGCAAATTTCAACCTGGGGCACGAGCAGCCAGTTTCATCAAAAACGGTCCACCGAGAACTCCACAGGGCAGGATACTATATTCGGGTTGCAGTGCACAAACCTCTCATCACACCTGGCAGTGCACATTTGCGAGTCCAGTGATTCAAATAACACAGACAATGGACTCCCGAGCAGTGGAGAAATGTGATATGGTCAGATGAATCATCCTTCACCGTGTTCTCGACAAATGGACGACTGTACATGTGGTGCCAACCTAAAGAACTCTACAGCCATGAATGCTTGGTTGTAGAGTTGTAGAGAACCCTTGAGTGAAGGGTTCTGGTGGTTCCGTAATGTTTTGGGGTGCATTTTCCTGGCATGGTTTGGGTGCGTTCATTCCCTTAGATGACGATGTCAATGCTAATCACTACTTAATGGTACTGAGTGATCGTCTTCACCCCATGTTGCAGCATTTCTTTCCTGCCGGAAGGGAGGAGGGGTGTCTTCCAGGATGCCAATGCCCGCATCCACAGAGCACATGTGATCACACAATGGTTTGATGAGCATGATACTGGTGTTATCCATATGTCATGGTTTTCTCAGTCACCAGATCTGAACCCAATTGAGCACTTATGGGATATTCTGGAATGACGCCTGAGACAGCGTTTTCCACCTCAATCAACCAGGCATGAGTTGATTGACTTTCTCATGGAAGAATGGTGCCGCATCCCTCCTGCAGAATTCTAGAGGCTGGTAGACTCTATGCCACGGCGCATACAGGCCGTACTGGCCACACGTGGAGGCCCAACGCCCTATTAAGTGACTTTACATTGGTGTTTCCATTTTTTTGTCCACTACGCGTAGGCCTATATATCATTTGTGGGTTTTTTGGCAAAGGCCAACACAGTGTAATTATTATCTTGCACTTTCTGAAAAGCAGGTAAACACATTCGAAGAAAAGTGTACCACATGATCTTATGCATGCTTTGAAGAATTAACTCATTAAATTAGTCTGATGATTCAGACCTCTCAGTTTGAGCTAGGGAAGGCAATTTGTTTGAATTTTTCAGCACTAATGCCCGTTTTTAATTCCTTTCCTGGCCACTAGGGGTGCAGTTCTATGGCTTTCCAAAACAAACTGTTCAGTTTGATGTCAGTGTTAATAGCAAGCACACAAAGTTGGAGGTTTAAAGTATAGGGCCTTTTAAAATACAATTCTAATAAGGCACAGAGACAAGTTGGGTTTATTCTATGAAACATACTTGCATTTCTAGAAAAAACCGACACACAGAATACCTTCTTGGCCTCTGGTCTCTTTCCCTGTGAGGCTTGGCCTATACTCTTTATTTCTGAGATGCCACCTGAGGTACACCTTGACCCTTTCATCTGAGCTATACCTGATACAGCTGTGAAACTCCGGCCTCACAAGACATCTAAATCTGGCCTGGGATCAAACATCTATATGCCTGTATGAAAAATATTTTCCTAATGTTTGTAATAAACCACTTGCCCATTTTTCCATGGTGCAATCTTAATCAAAATACCTGAAGAGAAATCACAGCCAAGCTTTCATAACAAAGACCTGTAACCACACTGACAGTCTCATATCGGAAAACTACAATAGTCATTAGATACAAAATGCAAATACCAAAAAAAAAAAAAAAAAAAAATCAGAACTTTAAAGTTCTCATTTAGGGTTAAAGTGAGGCAGGCTTCAATGTTTGACACTGTGGATTCAAAATGCTTTTTATGTTTGATTTCCATTAATTTTGCATTTTTATATAGAACGTTTTAAAACATTAATTACTGTCAAACTGCTTCAGTGCAAAACTGTGGTTAAAAATAGTATTTATACAATTTCCAAATCTTGGCTCATAGAACAGAAAACATTTCAATCTCTAACCCCTGGGTAGCAGAAACAGTAATTGGTAAATGCCACCTCTGTCTCAGTGAAATGTATTCAATGTAATTGGGACATCGATATTGGCCTTTTGTGCCACACTTCTGAATGCATTTACGTTTCTTTGCAGCTCATAAGCTTGTGCCTTTCCACAAACAACATCAGGTCAGCTTAGGAAATCAACAAAGGTTATTTACTCCTGGTGGCTGTGCATGCATAAATGGAGCTGTTTTAAAAGTTATTCAAGAATTCTTAAATATTGGTCTGGAGCATTTTGCTGACATCATCACGCGAGACACGCATCACTATTGCTTCAGCTCAGTAAATGTACTATATTAATATCAACAGCAGTTTATGCCAGCAATGCTTCCTTTTTATTAGAGCAGGTTTTATAATGATGTATTAACCATGAGGTGTTAAAAAACATGTTCCTTCCTCTAACTATCACCTAGACCCCAAATATACTGAGCTACCTTTTTTGAATGTGATAAAATACACTAAAAGTAATCAACACCATACTGCACTAGGTTAAGAACTCTGTTTGCAAGCCTTGCTTTCAGGTCATGTGCCTACCCCTTCAAGGTCTTGTTTCCTGTCTTTATCTAACCCCCTGCTTCACCTGTTGATTGACATGCCAATTGCAGTTAGATATATTAGGGTCAGTTAAAAAATAGGCATACAGTGTTGTGGCAAGAAAACTATTCTGGCTAAGAAAATAATTTGTTTTTATTTTTTATTACACCTAATAATCACCTTTAGAAGTAAAAGCAAACACCACCATGTATCATTTCTAATAACAATGCTGCCAGCTTTGTTATTAATACATTTAGTGACGATGCACATTATCACTTGCTTTGAGTCTATAGAGGAATCTGCAGATGACATGTTAGCAAGTTTATAGCATGACACTAGCACATTTTCACAAGAATGTGCCAATTAAAGGCATTTCATTAGGTGTTAAAAGGATATAACAACAAAATATAATTATAGAATTCTATTTTTGAGCTGTGTTACAGTGTGGTATAATTACAAAGTTTTTACTATTACCTCCTATTTTATGTTGTCATTTCTATGCTGTGAATCCAGTTTGGTAGGATTTTATTCTCCAACTCCCTCCATCTACATTCAATGCCCCTTGATATACAACCTAATGACTTTTGAAAATGAAAGCACCCTGTGTCTTCAGTACAGCTCTCATACCTCTAAGTGAAGCTGGTACTCAGGAGTGTAACCAGTAACCAGTCCCCCTGAAACACTTAGTGGAACTGAAGAAATACTACATTTGTCCTTTGTGGGTTTTCTTACTGTTTGCATTTCTTACAATCATTAATGGTGAGACTCTGGTGTACAAGCTGTGCTCGCAGTATCTAAACAAGAAGAAGAATACTTTATTAGGGTGATTGTGATATTTCATATCTGTACGTAAGTTGCTCTTTAAGTGTTGTTCATTGCTAAAGGTAAATAAAGGGGTGAAGGACAGTTAAATGTCCTATTGGAAACAAGATAGTTGCATTTCACTAAAATTACACCAGAGGGCACCACAGCATCACATTTTTAATGTGTTTTTTTTTACACTGTTTTAGTTGCTGTTGAAGCTTGCATTTATTGCCACCTCAGATCTGATTAAGAATGGCTGCTCATTCAAAGGTCCCTCTGCCTTTTGCTTGCATTCCTCCAGGTCCACTCACAATTGGGTGGGTGCAAAGTTCATCTCACAATACAGAATCTGATTGAGATTAGGGGATTGTGCGGGCTGAAAAATGTATGTGTTCTTCTTTTTTTTTTTTTTTTTTTAGTTTTGCTGCACAAGTTGCATACAAAATACAATATAAGTCAATACTGGACTTTGTGTAGAGTATCTCTTATTGTGTCCTCTCTCATGCAGTTTGGGCAAGTATGTTGCGGAGCAAAGATGGGCTGTGCAAAATGATTTATCTCATTAACTTATTATAAATCACAAATCCAAAGCGTGTGCACGGGAGATGCTATTAAATATACATTGTGTTAACTTTAGAATTGGGCTAATATATTATAATTTAGGAACCAATTATTTTATAAGCGTTAGTAAAACATAGTGAAGCCTAGAAAAAGTATAGGGGAGCATGCAAAAGAGAAGAGAAGCAGGTCTAAAGGATAGAGATATTGGGGCATTACACATGGTGGAGACAGAAACATAGGGTCGCAAACTCTATCATGAAGTCTCAGTTCACCCTCATGAAAATCCCAAACTACAGTATAGTGTTCCATATACTTTTTCTCATTGGTCACACTGATGTGTAAGAGCTCAGTTCTGTAGATCATTGGGACCAAGCCCACACATGCGCAAATGTGTTTCTTCTAGTTTTAAGTAGGGTTTTTTTTAGAGTTAGGCAAGAAAAATATCCCCTTTACTTGTTAAAGAGAAAAAAATCAACTTATTGTAAATTATAAATCAAGTATGATTAATCAACCAATCAGCATACTGGATTTGCCAGAATTCTAGTGCATGTTATCTGCACAATCTTTGTTTAGTAATGTATAATAAGTTACTGTGTCGTGTGTAGAATGTCTCCTATTACAACAGAAATAATTTTGTTCAGCTTTGCATCACCCAAACTGCATGAATGACATCTCTTATAATAATAAGAGATGCCATATACATTATGTATTTATTTGTATAAGTTATTTTTGGCAGAATGCTGCACAGTATTTGTTCCAAACCTGTTTTTGTTGTCACTGCTGTTGTCGCTGTGGTAACTGCTAAGTGCAATTGTTCAATTTGATCAATTAGATTTGTGGATGAGCTACTTTCAGAAATGAAGCAGCAAGAAGCAGGACAGACGTCTTATGGAGACAGGACCTCTAACCATGGAAACGAATGATGTATTTATAAAATAGCCTAACAACCCACTAACTATAACAGACAAATTAAGTAATTATTACGCTAGTGTATGCAAGACGTTATTGCATTATTAATACATAACTTAAATGGGTACTTTATATTTTCCTAAGATTACATTTTGTACCTGCTTGCTACCTTATTATGTGTGTTCTAGATGATTCTCTATTGTTGTTTTGGCTTTTATTCTGCATTATTTGCCATGCTTACTAACTTTTCCAGAAAAAAAAAAAAAGAAAATCTGAAAATTGTGGGGAAGCTTATTAGTGCTGGACTGTGCACTGAAGCCTGTGCAACACTGTTATACTTCCTCAGTGTTGCAGGTGCTTATTTTAATACTTGTGGGTCATTTTATGGGGTGGTTACAAGGTTAGTTGGTCACATGTGACACATAATGCTATCTTAAGGGTGTTTTTTGCATGCATCACAATTGCTGCCCTTACAATAGGACCTTGGTTTTACATCTCATCTGAAGGATAAGAAGTCTGTTTACTACTCAAATTTAGCCTTTTATTTGATCTGTTTTATCAGAAAGAATGTCTTGTTCACAGTTTGTCTACATTCTCCAAAACTTTCTTCTGCATACCCGCTTACCGCTATGTCATTCTTGGAACCAAATATGTATGCTTAAATATGCTACTAGCATAAGTTAATTACATTTCCAAGATATAGATAGCTCAGGTTACAACACATATATTAAAAGGGGATTTCATTTGTACTAAATGGTGGTTTCTACATAAAAATGGAACAATCATACAATAATTAGAGATGAACTGTATTATCATATTCTGATTTGTTCCATGTGTATCAAATTCTTAATAGTTCCTGTGCAATTTTGCTCATTTTAAGCAAATTTGTCCTGCTTGGTATAATTTTTTTTTTTTTTTTTTTTTAATGTGAGCACTATCTTTAACCAACTTCAGCATGTTTAGCATTATGAATGATGCATATAATAAGATGATGCTCACATTAAAAAAAAAGGGGGAAAAATTACCTTCAAATTAGCATAATTTTAAAGCGGATATACATAGGGTTTGATACATGGAAAAAAATAAGAATGTGGCAATAGACAAGCTAATTTCTGAAAATGTAACCTTTAGTAGTTCCATTTAAGCTGAAGTAAATATTCACTTGTAGGTAAAATCTTTATCTAATTCACTCTTGTCTTTTGTAGATTGTGATAGACTGCTACCTACAAAAGGGTTTATGACTTTAGTGGAATAAGTATATCATTGTAATCCAACAAATCTTCAGAAAACAAAGGTTGCCTTCTAAGCAATAACATAAGCAAATTATACAATCTTAATAAATTAAAAAAGGCAGTTTATTATTCTGTTAAATCCTGAGGTAATTCTTTTCTGATGACAAAAAAAGGTAGTTCTTTTTATTTTGACAGGGTTTTAGGCATATTCTGTGCACATTGTTATACTTGAGATGCATAGAAGTTCAAAGGCATGCATAAAAAAGTGATGATTGTTGTACAATATTTGCATATTTTTTTTCTTTTATTGGAAGCATTGCCTGGTAATAAGTGCATTTCAAAAATCAGTTGAAAGGATTACAAATTCACAGACTTTTGATTTAGTTTTGACTTTGTACATTAAAAACAAAAAAGCATTTTTTTTCTTTCAAAAATCAAAGTGCAGGATGCATTTTCTATAATTGAACCGTAAAAATCCTATATCCGGTGGATATTTGATTAATCTAAAAAAGAAAGACAATTGGAGAGAATTTACATGGACTCTTTCTTTACAGTGGTTGAGGTTATTAGTGCTCACAACAGACAGTTCTGCACTGTATGACAAACTCTGCACAACACGTGTCTGTGCCTTTACCAGGAGAGCTGCTCGGGAAACATGTGAGCATTCATTAATTGCTAATACTATTATCTATGTTTGTTTCCTTGTTTGGGTAGTTATCAGGCACAATAAAAGCAGATTGAACTTGCATCAGAAACACAAGCCAAGTTAGTACAAACAATTGGGGCAACCTTGACAGCCACCGCTTTGACAGTTGTGCCTATTTGCTTGGTGCTGGACAAGGTTGCCACAATTGTTTCTTTTAACTTAGCTTAACTTAGATGAGTTTTACCTACAGAAGTAAAGGCTCTTAAGGAGCCTGAAAAAACTGGTCTGAGAAATATTTCTATTTTCTGCTTGTTACTACTATTTGGCTGACCTAGCCTATCTTACACATTTCTATGGTTTAGCAGGAACTGTCAGAAAATGAAACTGAAGGAAGACGACAGACCTGAGGTTCAAGTGCCTTAACACACAGAAGAACAAATACAATGTAATTTAGTACAGCCCCTATGATTCAAGCATTCAGATGATTTCAATATATATGTGGGTCACTAATAATACCTGAGTAACCCCAGGTTTGTGTCTGTATTTCTACTGAATCAAATTAACTGGATTAGGCCTGTTTGTTTCAAATTAAAGTTTTAAGATAATAATAATATAAAAAAAAAACTAATCAAGCGAAAGAATGTTCTAAAGTTATACAATCACAACTCATAGGAGGTGTCATGAGATTTTCTATTTTGCGTGCTTCTGTAGCAGTGGGAGTAATATGTTTGAATCATCTTAGAACATGGCTGCTGTGTAGCAGTAATCAGGGCTTGTATTAGAACTAAGAGCATAGTAATGAGGATGGTGCACATAGAGGCCTTATAATTAAATATGATGATGATTAAAAATATATGATTACATTAAATACATAAAGGTAGAAACCATGGCAGCATTTCAAACAGTATCATACTTTTTATTTTAAGAATATGAAGCATGAAAATGAGTCCTGGTGGAACTTCTCTGTGCTACACTGTACAACCTGGTAAACGTGAATAGTGGCCCTGCAATGGCAAAGCAATACAACAGCTCAGAGGAAGCTAAAATGGCCTGAGCCATTGATAGAGTCAGAATTAATAGAGTCAGAATTGACAGAGTCAGAATTTAACTGCAGTGGCAGGTTATTGACTCAAGCATCATGGCTCAAGTAGTATCTACAAACAAACTCAACACAGCTACTAACCCAAGCCCTAACCCTACCTCGTTTTCCCTTGAAGCAACAATAATTGTATCAAATGTACAGGATACTCTTCCGTTAAAAAAAAAAAATAAAAAAAAAAACCTAGATTATAAAGTGTTAATGCAATTACCCTTTTCTCTTTCAATAAACTTAAGTCTAATAAATATAAATACAGTATTTTATTTCTTTGGCCTCAACTGACAAAAAAAAAAAAAAAAAAAAAAAAGAAAAACAAACAAAAAAAAAAACATAATTTTGCTTGAAAAGGAATTAAACAGAGCCTACTGGCCAGGCACCTGGGGAGTTGAAAGAGGGAACCTGCAGGGCTGGTCTTTGCTGGCACATCATTTATGAAAGTAAAAAGCAAACCAAACTATTTTCATCACAATGAAAGAGATGCCAGTGATAAGGCTGCACACACAAATAAGAAGAAATAGCTACTTTTATGATTCAGGTTACACTGAGAAACTCCCAGATTTTGTATGAAGCAGTAAAAACACATCATTTTCTGACATGCAATCAAAGCCGGTGGTCTAAAGTTTTGAGGCTGACATGCAAATTATAGGAGAGCTTCTGCAGAATACAGAAGGAAGCTGGCCTCTCCACTTGCTAAAAACTATGTCCAATCATTTGCTGTCAGTTAGGGGGGAAAAATAAATAGGCCCATCTGCCAAAATGTCAGTGTATATCTATAAGTGTCATACAAACAGAGTCTCGCCAGATTCCAAACGACAGTCTAATAGACGAGGTGCAGATAGTCCTGTGCATCAGTTACTTGAAGTGTGCATGATAGACCAAAAGCTTTGATAGTGCATTAGCCTTAGTTTGAAGAGAGCGAGTGTGCCTTACTGGCTGGAAAATATGAGCCCAAATCTACTTTTATATTTAAACTTCTAATGTAATTAAAAGATAAGCAAACAACATACAATGGATCTGCCTTAGTTAAAAGTCTAGCGACATGAAAAGCTTTTAAATATTAATTTAAAAGAAAATTTCAGTATATTTAATTAGTGGGCTATATTTTTTTGAAGCAGACTTGATAAAATAAAAATAAAAACAAAGTGCTCCTTGGTAGCATGAATATTAAGCAAGCTTGCCTATGGTAGTGAATACTTATTGAAACAAATCTTGCTCAGGCAATACTTATTTTAGGCTACAATACATGACAAAAAAAGGGCATTCAGAAAAAAAAAAAAAAAAAGTTTTTAAATAACTCCAGCATAATGTTTACAAACTTAAGCGTCAAAGCCTGTTGTGTGAACTCTTAGTAATAAGTCAAATCTTAATGATTGTTACTAAATAATCCATGGATCTTATCAGTTTCCCAGTAGCTAGGCTTCAAATGTGCAGTTTTCGCAAGCATGTCTTTTTATTTTAGAACATGATCTCTGGTACTACATTAGGGTACAGAACATTTTCAGTTGCCATGCCTTTCTCTCAGGAAGAACCTCAACAGTGTATTGTGATTCAAAGCATGTTACTGACCGAAAGCATCAGTCCATTCTATATGGGATGCAGCTGGTTGGTTAATGAATGGAAAGAAGGCATTGAAGGGGTGGGGACAATTTCACCCTTCAGATGACCAAGGAAGTGCAACACTATCTGAAAGCATGGATTGCAAACAAAGATGTCTCTGACTTAGGGTAGTCGCAGATATCTTGAATTAAAAATACATGTATATTATAACATCTGTTTATTGCAAAATTGTACATTTGTATAACAAACCTAACAAATGGAAGTGCACGGCAGGTAAGTTATTTGGTATTGTTTTGTCCGACACAATCACTTTAAGCAGGGGGGAGGGGGGTTGTTAGTGCGGGGTTGGCTGGTTGCATTCACAATTGCTATCAATGAGGGCTAAATGAAACTCCAATGCACATTGTGTGAAGACATTTCCATGCTGGTCCTTGGACTCGTACAGCTTGTGGGGATCAGAATATCCACAAAAAATACAGTAAAACATATATCAGTACCCTGGGTACAACTGTCCCATAATGTGTGTGTGTGTGTATATATATATATATATATATATATATATATATATATATATATATATATATATATATAGATATATATATATAGATATCGATATAGATATAGATATATATATATATATAGATATAGATATAGATATAGATATATATATATATATATATATAGATATAGATATATATAGATATATATATATATATATATATATATATATATATATATATATATATATATATATATATATATATATATAGATAGACTCTTATATATATATCATATATATATATATATATATATATATATAGATATATATAGATATCTATATATATGAATATAGAGATAAGATGGAGAATATATATATATATATATATATATATATATATATATATAGATCTATATATATATATATCTATATAATATATATATCTATATATATATATATATATATATATATATATAGAAAGATCGACTATAGTTTCTTCATTGCTGTATATGTCTGGAAATGACACTTACGACCCATGTATATCTGGACCAATTGGATACATCATCTAGTCGTTCAGAGGTCACCCTAAGTCTGGTATAAATAGATGATAGATATATATATATATATATAGATATAAGTAGATACAACCGCCGACGGCTGCAGTTTCTTCTTGTGTGAATGCTGGAACCCTGACCCTGGTTAACCCATGTAGTAGTCAGCAGTCTCCAGTGGGATTCCAGACCTCTGTATCACCGAGTATCCCGTGGATGGTTTTAAACTGATGATCACTCGGTTAAGACCCGCCAATCTGCTGATTGAGGACCAGCTCAGCCAATCACTTGCTGCCCTTCCCTTCAGCCAAGCCTAGCAGGCAGCAAGTCTCAATCGAGCACCCGTCGGTAAACAATAATTCAAATCAAACAAATCAACTACAAAATGATACACAATAAACCCAATCCCACATATAAATTGCACCAACACTAATTTACTATTGTGCAGGGCAATCGCCCTGCCACAGGGGTGAATACTGCCGCCTGGTGGAGTCATTGAGTCGGTGCCCACTCTGTGAGGAGAGGTGCCATTCCATCCTCAATGACCCCTGGCCTGGAAAGGAGGTTCGACTGGAGGGCAGCTGGGAAGCCTGTCTCAGCGTTCTCAAATCTGAGAACCTGTGTCCTGTCTGCAGGAAAAAGGGCCGCTGGGAGTTCAGCTGCCCCACCCTCCTGGAGGAAGAGGAGGGGGAGCACCACGCCCGGGCAGAAGAAGTGACAATCTGCACCTTCCTATGGCTGGAGAAGGGCTGCCTGTTGTTCCAGTCTCCACCTTCCAAGGGAGACTACCTGCCGCTCCCACCTCCATCACCAGAGGAGGAGAGGGAGCGTCCAGCGCCCAGTGGGGGGGCAGCCTGAGCCTCCAGCTCCCTGGGGGGAGCCCGAGCCTCCAGCGCCCAGACGAGGGGAGCCTGAGCATCCAGTGCCCAGATGGGGGGAGCCTGAGAGTCCAGCGCCCAGATGGGGGGAGCCGATGTGTCCAGCGCCTAGATGGGGGAAGCCGGTGCACCCACAGCCCAAGAAGGAGCTGTGCTCACCTCCACCAGCAGAGGGTGAATACCTGCAGGTTCTGCCTACACTGCCATGGGAGGACTGCTTGCCACTTCCACCTCCAACACCAGAGGGGCTGGAGCTACCTCCACCACCTGAGGGAGAGGAGATGCAGCTGAGTTTGCCATCGCTTGGGGATGCATTCTTGTCACCACCCGGGGATGCCTGCCTTGCTCCGTCCAAGGATGTCTGTCATGCATGGCCTGGGGTTGCCTGTTGCTCCGCATCGCATGGGGTTGCCTGCTGCTCCGCACTGCCTGGGGTTGCTGCCAGTTCCGCTTCACCTGGGGTTGCTGTCAGACCTGCATTGCAGCAGGAAATACTGTGGCTGGAGCTGTACAAAGGGGAGCTGCCGGCCATGAAGAGGGGTTGGGGAGGTCAGGAGACCTGCTCCCCCCGCAGTAGTTTCCCTGCCAGAGATCATGTGGCTGGAGCCCCAGAAGAGTGAGCTGCCAGCCACGAAGAAAGGAAACCATTCAGCTGCCGGGATTGCCTTGGCCAGAGTAGCCAGCCTGTGTGCAGTCAGCTTGGCTGCTACAGCTGTTGGGGTAGGATGGATGGGATTAAGAGCCTTATCATAAAAACCGTGTGCAGAAGGTGACCATCTCCCAAACTAATTAATTGATTAATTAATTGTTGCTAATCGGGAGATGGTCACTTGTGTAAAAAGCCTGCAGTTTTCTGCGCTCTGTGTGGAGAGTAGTGGAGAGATCGAGAGCAAGAGAGCAAGAGAGCAAAACAAAAAAAAAACTATGAAATCAAGGATCAGTGAAGGCTACTGCCCACCTGGCTTACATTCCTTAGTGTTCGTGATTTTGTTTTGTTTGATTATTTTTTTTTACTCTGTGTGTTTGTTTTTGTTCAAACCTTTTATGTTATTGTTTTGATAATAAACAGCGCCACAGCAACGTTTGCACTGCAGCACTTGCGTCTGTGTTTGTTCCTGCATCTGGCCTGACGTCACCACTCAACTATTCCTGTGACAGGTCTGCATTAGCCTTTTTGATCTCCCTGAGGATGACATTATATCTCAATACCAGCTAAGGAGCAGTGCTATTTTGGATTTACTGGAGGAAATCAGGGCTGACATAGAACCAGGAACTACTTGCACGCTGCCAGTGCCGGTGTTCTGAAAATCTGAGTGGCCCCCTTTAAAGCGTTACTTTAGACTCTGACAATTTAGATACATCATCCCCATTGACTTTTACCTGTGATACAATGGGCTCAAGCTTTCATTTGTTTTCTATGTTTCCAATGTTATGTCAGGCTTATAACTCTCCCCAAAAATGGTTTAGCTCCTTTTCATAGCATTGCCTCATTATATGTTTACTTGAGGTAAGACAGTAAGAAGCCAAGTTTTTAGCTTTTCTGTCAGCTAGAGAGAAAGAAGTTCTGAGTTACACTGAGCTGTCAACAAGTGATGATGTTTTCCCCTAAGCAGCACAAAAGATGCATTAAACAATGCATAATGCATTAATGGGATGAAATACACCATTTGCATTCCAGCAGGCTACATATTCTGTGGCTAAGCTTCTAAGCAGATTAAAAACAAGCACCCTAAATGATAAATATTATAGTATAGAGGATGATAGGAAACCTTCAAACAGGATGGATGAAGGCCAGCATCAAGTAAGTGCAAATTAAAAGTAGCTCCCAAAAGACAGATCCAGTAAGCTGTTTCATAAAAAAAAAACAAGAAAGATTATGAAAAATGTTGCATATTAAAGGTAAAGTGCCTCCTTTGGGATGTATTGCAGGTAGTTTAAATCAATGCATGAAACACCATTTTTGTCATTTCCATTGATTCTCTACCCAGAGAAATGACATGTGTTGAATGGAGAAAAAAAACATAATGTTGCCCCTCTAAAGTTTGACTGTGACGCAATTACTGTGAGAACTTCAATTACTGGTTTGAGCCTGATAATCTGAAGTGGTGAATGGTGCTCTCTGACACTTCACAAAAACCGCATGACTAAATGGCTTACACTTCTTAGCAGAGAATTCTCCTTGAAAGGCTACAATAAGCAAAACCTTCCATCAAAAAACAAGGAAAAGTATGTTGAATGTTTTCACTCATGCTTTTAAAATGTAAAATCAAAGATATATGAAGCTTAATGTTACAACTATTTCAGCTCTATAATGTCAACCAATGCTCAGCTTTCCTATTGTTGATCCAGTGTTTTCCCATTTAAAGATGTATCCAAATATAAGAACACTGCCCTTTTGGGCAAACATATTTCTGTTTAGCATATTAAGTGAACAAAATATATACAGACATGTCGTAGTCTCTTCTAGAGTTTTAAGTGATAACTGGGGCTGGTTAAGTTTACGAGAAAATAGCCCAACTGGATAGACACCGAAGACTTTGTCAAGGGCTATTTATAGTACTAGTGAGGGAGACTGACAGAGATTGAATGATTCTTGGTGATAGATCTCCCTCCCGACCTGTGAGGGCGCTGTGTAAAAGGAACAGAGTACCCTGGACTAAATGGCATGACAACTTGGGTTAGGTGGAAGTTGGCCATCTAGAAAAGGGGCAGAGCTACGGTTCATAAACTCAGTGACCCGGACGAGAAACAACGTGGCATCCGTAGATTGGAGGAGTGGATACGTTCATTAACCTAAGGGTCATGGGGGAGGGTATATAAGGGTTTGTAGTGTAAGTAATCTGTTCCTTGGTAAATGGTTAGATTCAATCTATAAGGAGCCCGTGTTGTTTACCGAAACCAAAAATGAAGTGTTGTGTTAGTTTGTCTGTGAAAGTAAAAACTGCTGTTTGTCATTTCTAGACTACTAACACGATCCAGAGCTATCGCTATTCATCCAGTATCAAACCCGGACACCAGCACTTTCCCTTTGTTCACGGAGAATTGTCTGCACCACGACCACTAATATCACTCACTGTTAACTGTGTCTGTGTTTGTGTTATCAATCTTGTCTGTCTGTTCATTCTACCCTTCCCTCCCCTATTCTCAACACATACTTGCTGTTTCTTTTTTAGCAACATCTATAGAATCCACCCTTTTTTATCTACTTATTCCACTGAACTCCTGGTCCAAGCTCTTGTTCTTTCTAGATTGGATTATTTTATTTTTACCTCACTGGTCTCCCTGCTTTGGCTATTCACCAACTTACACAAAATTCTACTGCATGTCTGGTATTCTCCCACCCCTGCTGCTCTCAGGCCTCTGCTTCCCACTCTACCTATCACTGCTGCTCCTCCCCATGCTGCTCCTTCTCTTCACTCTCCTTCCTGTGTTCGCTCCTTTTCTTCACCCTCCTTCCTCCTGTGCTGCTCCTTCTCTTCACTCTCCTTCCTCCTGTGCTGCTCCTTCTCTTCACTCTCCTTCCTCCCATGCTTGTTCCTTCTCTTCGCTCTCCTTCCTCCCGTGCTCGTTCCTTCTCTTCCTTATCCCCCTGTGGTGGATCCAGCTACTGGTTATCCTCAGGACTGTTCAGTTTTTTTTACTGCATTTTGCCATCTTCTAAAAAATCCACTTATTCAATTTTTATTTGTAAATTGCTATTTGTATATATGTGTTTGTTTTGTATTTTTAATGCCTGCAATTGATATACTTTTTTTTATATAAGTGTGTGCTAAATAAAAAATAATAATAATAATAATAATAATAATAATTTACCATTACATTAATACCACCATGTCTGGCTACCTGTCCCTACGAGAGAGAGAGAGAGAGAGAGAGAGAGAGAGAGAGAGAGAGAGAGAGAGAGAGAGAGAGAGAGAGAGAGAGAGAGAGAGATTCAATCATAGTGTGCTGACTATATGACAAACTTAAATACTATCAATAAATGTACATAAAACACATCAGACAGATAACTACAAAGGCTTCCATCACTTCTCAGTACATCCTGTTGCTATGGAAACACCCAGCTCCATTAAAAAGGAGAAGCTTTCCGTTTTTTTTTTCCTCCTGAGCATATTTATTTATTTTTTCAACAAAAAGATGGTGCTTCCAATTGAATGTAAAAGTAAAGATTTTAAAAACGTGAATGTCTAACATAATCTGCCCCCCACCCCACACCTAACTATTCAGGGATTCTTGCCAGTGTTGCTTAAAATCAAAAATATAATCTGACTGTAATTGTGAAGTATTTTCACAAAAGTAATTTGCAATTATATTTATACATATCTGCACAGAGATCCTCTGCACTCATCACATGTGCTGGTTTCAGTGTGATTGGAGCTGATTTTAAAATAAAACATTACATTATGCAGAACCTGTATTGATTCTGCAGGTTAAGCTTGGAAACTTACTTCCACACACTGGCTCGCACAACTCCGGTTTCTATAAGCCACTCTGCCCCCTCATAATATTTTACTACATTATATATTAGAAACAAAGCTAAAAGTGGGCTATAAATAAACTCCAATGAACATTTAATAAGAACTTCATAAAAAAATTATAATTTCATTAACAAATTACCAATCACTTATTTAGTAATGACTCGAATTTATTAATAGACTTAATTTATTAATAAATACTTTACAATGCAGTAATCTAATGTTAATTACGTGATAGTTGTGACATGATAAGGCACTGGGTGTCTGAAGTAGACATTTCAGCTTCTAGTCTTGCCTGTCTGAAATTGTTGAAGTGTATAGATTGCCTTTTTAAATAGTGTTCGTTTATCCTTTAAGAAAAATGAAAAAAGGAAGAAGCCAGTTCACTGAAGAAGTATAAAATGAGCTCTGAAGCTTTTTTATCATGAGTTAGTTCAAGCTACATGTACATGGCCTGGCCATTTAATTAGTCACCACAATGTGGTACAAGCTGCTGGAAGGTGGGATGTTCATTTTTTCAGTCATTAACATTTTATACAATTGCTGCAGAGAGGTAAGCATGAGGATAGTGAATGCGTTGCTCAAGTTAATCCCGAACTTGCACAATTTTATTGAGATATGGGGATTGCGATGGCATTGGAAGTCTTTGTCATGCACAATTCTGTCTCGGTTTTGTCTCTATCGTGCACAATTCTGTTTCGATTCTGTCTCTGGCATGCACAATTGATTTGACACATTTTTATTTCTTATCCAGTGTTGAATATTTCTGTGCATGTCATGATCTGCCAGTGACTGGAGTTGCGCTTTCCAGGAACACCCAGAAGACTGTATTAATGGACACGCTTGTTGATTTAGCCACTACGATAAGGGGTGCAGGGTCACCCACTGTGATGTCTCATAATGTTTCTGAACAATTGCACACAACTCTTATATATGACTCTTATACAGGCCTATCCGACAGGTGGCCATATATGAAATATTGAGCTCTGCAATAGGATTTGATTTAGAGGGTAAGCATCCCTGTTAAAGCTGTGGATTCGAAAAAAAAAAAAAAAAAAAAAAACCCTAAAAAACAACAATCAGTCAAAATACATCAAACATTATGTTTTGTTGAAACATTAGTTATTTTTCATCTGCTGTTTTAGTTTTAGTACATTTATTTTACTATAAGTTCATAAACATGCATACACTGCTTTTTTGTTTTCTAAAAGTACATTAAAATAGTGGCCCTGTACTTGCTACAACCCTTTTTTGGCCTGCATGCAGTTTTTATCTATTTGCTTCTGTGAACATTTTTGATTCTGATAAGATATAGAAGTAAAGTGAACTGTGAAATGATAGATAGACCAATCGTTGGAAAAATAGATACATTTTCCGTTTTCTAAAAAACACTTTTCTTTGAAACTTACAGCAGGGGTCCATCAAACAAAAACGCACATACAGCCAACTAAAAAAACATGATGTCCCGCTGTTAACATAAATTATAGTCTCGCTGCCCCATTCCAATAAAAAACACAGCCTCACTTTTTTTTGTTTTAATCACAAAATGGCAAATGGCCAGTAAAGTTGTCTCTGTTTCTGTTATTAAGATGGAAACCAAATTACACGTTTAAAAATAATTCTAATGGCAGACAAGTGCGGTAATGAATGTGCTTTAAGCTGACCTTCTATCTTTAAAACATTTAATAGGGATTTAATGGATCACACAGTCAGCTCAACACAAAGCCCTCAATACAAAATACCCTTGCTCATTTTTTTTTGTATAAACGTCTAACTCAATGGTTAGCCATTGACTATATCCAAGCTTTGTCAATACCATGTTTACACTCAGAAATCAATTATCTAAATACAGACAAGGAATAAAGTTTATTTTTAACCCATAAGTCTGCTTTTCTATAATATGCCTTTTAAAGAGATAGTAACCAATGTTGTTTTTGTAGCATGTGTATTGTGCATGTGTTCCCCAAACTTTGCCCATTTAACCTGTCACAACTACATAAGTTTACATCCTATGCAACAGACATACGACCAAATATAAGCCTCTCATTTTGTGTGCAGGACCAAAGACACAATTTCTGGTGCGCAGGAAGTGATCTTGGACAGGAAATGAAGTGTTTATCCTTAAATAATAGCATTGTGACAGAAAATAAGACTTCACCTAATTAAATAGAAATTCCTGGAGGCATAAAAATAATACCTTTACCAGGGCACCCTGGGGTATGTAAGAGCTCCTATGAGTTCTTTTTAAAGCTTTTTGAACCTTTGACATCAACATTTTGTTTTCTTCATCTACAAAAAATGATTTAACTTCTGTGACGTTTACCACTGAAAATATGAAGGAAAATTTAGTATTTACCTTACTGTACCATGGTTTGTCATGTTTCTAATATACTTTACCATACCTCTCTATGCTTTACCATGTTTTGACTATGCTTTATTACACTGTGCTGTGCTTTTACTGTGGTAAACATTTATAAGGGTTAGCACCATGGTAAATGCTTTGTGAATAAAGAAATGGTAAAATAACCTTCCAATTGATTGGACTACCATTGTGTGGAATGGGTCAGGTATTATTGCCTACCTTAAGTCAAAAGTTCTTTGATATAAATTTGGTGTGTATTTTTCATACCCATTTCCCTTTCTCTATAGAGTAAGCATCTTCAATTCACATTTTCTAATTTTTATGCTGTTTGCAATCATTCCTAGTGGGTTCTTATTGAGATCCCTCATTTTTTTTGTTTTTGATAAGTACGTGTTAAGGAGCTCAGGAGCTTTTCTTCAGTTCTAGTTGCCTTATATTGATATATGTAATGCAGGCTAGATTACCCAAAGAGTCTGGAAACCATGGCGACGGGTTGAGTGCAGGTAGGAGTTTGTCGGTACAAAGGTGAAGCAGCTACATCAACATCTAGTGCACAATATTTTATTGCCAAGATAACATATAAAGAAGAAATAGTAAAAAGCGATGCATAGGTCACAAGATATAGATGAAACAGAGTGACAAACTGATAAAGAGAGAAAGGATCAATGTTGAAAATCTCCCTCCCAAGCAGAAAGGGCGCTGTGTAAGGGTGGTGGTACGCTGCTTTCTAGAAGGGCCGTCTTGATGGTAGGTGGAAACCAGAAGGTGACCATATTAAGGGGAGGGCATAGTTGCACATACCCGGAGAGAATACCATTGCCGTCAGCTGCGTGATGGCCCTCTATTGGAGAAACCATGGCGACGGGTTGATTGCAGGTAGGAGTTTATCGGTACAAAGGTGAAGCAGCTACATCAGTATGCCGCCTTGTGCTGAGAACGTAACTTACGGCCGGAGTGTTTGTTTGTTTTGTTACGTGCTGTTTGTTTTGTGTTTTGTAGAGGAGTAAGGAGCCAGGGGCTGCAGCCACGGAGCCAGCCCAAACAACAGAGCACTACCCTCACCTCACGACACCAGCACTCACCACCACCCTACGGATTGAAGAACACACTTTCGTGTGAGGGACTGTGAATTGGGGATTACCCGCTGTTATTATTGTTTTTGTTTGTGGCCTGCAAGCCAGCTGTCCGCCCCCCCCCCCCCCATAAATACCATCGCTGATAGAGGGGCGGACCTTTTCTGTTGCCTTTAATAAACACAGATGTTTTTGGGAGTACAATGCTGTTTGGACCTTCACTTGTCACACAGACGTATATGTTATCGTAACTATATACAGACATAAAAGGAGCTATTGAACAAAAGTAGCGGGATAAAAACATTTCAAAGGGAAGTTAAAACTAAATATTATGATAATATAGTTTCTTTCAAACAACCTTTGTCTGCCTTATATTGCTGCAGCTTTTCTATTTTTAGAAAAAAATCACATTATTATTTTCCAATTGGCTAGCACTGACATCAAGTTTTAATAATGATCCTTCAACAGAACCCATTAATTAACAGGAGTGAAGAAGTAGTGAAGTTAAACAAAGACAAAAAGAAAAAAAAAATCCATGATCTTGGCATTACTATCTAATATTGTGGGGCTTTGTTAACATCTTTGTTCTGACAGTGCAGTGAGTCAATGTTATTGATGCTGCCCTGGTCTTTGTGTGATAACACCTAAATGTAGACAAAGCTCATTAAACCCCTCTTCATAGACTAAAGGCAATTGGAAGCTATTTCTCAGCTAATTAGCAAAAAAATGAGTTTGTCTTCTGGTCTGACAACAAGGTGTCAAGGAAGAAGAAGAAGAAGAAGAAGAAGAAGAAGAAGAAGAAGAAGAAGAAGAAGAAGAAGAAGAAGAAGAAGAAGAAGAAGAAGAAGAAACACATTAAATGTACAAGGTCCAGAGTGGAAATGAGCACTGGCAAATGTGACTGATGTTAATAAAACTGGTAAATCACTTCAAAGAGAGCATTGAGGAGCATGATCTCTCCACAGTACTGCATACATTCAATGTACATGTTAACAAGATGTTTACAACATGGACTCTCTACCTTTTTAACCCCAGAAACCCAGAAGTGGTAGTGAGGATAGCTGAAGCGTGATGTCAGACCAGGACATGCAGGACAGTATTATAAGTGATGAAGCACTGATGCACAAGTTTATTATAAATAAAAAGGTTGAACAAACAAAACTCTTTACCAAAAGAAAATGGCACAATGGCCCAAACAAATAGACATATAGAAATCACTACAAACACTAAACAAAACAAGTATCATGCTAGTTTAAACCAGCATGCCTAGCAATTGTTTTCTATTTTTATAAAGCTTACTGCTGAGTCTCTCTTCTGTTCTCTTCACACTGAACTCACAACCCTGAGTGAGAAATTCGTGCTCCTTTTAAGAAGCTGTGCCGGGACTTGATTACTAATCTGGCCCTGGCACAGTCTGCATGTGAAGGAATTGTGACTTCCCCGTGCCCACATACCAACACACATTTTAAATCACTTGTGTTACATAACTCACACTATACAAAATAACTCAAAATACACCCAGGGGTGGGCGTTACACCATCACAAGTAGTTACTGTATAAACTGTTTTGGATGCTTAGCTGCGATTTATAGTATGTGGGTGTTCCAAAGCTTCTTTATTTTTCATATTTCGGTGGCTAGCTGGTAGCAGGGATGTCACAATAACAGTTACGTCACACTTTGAATGCAGAGCTCCCCACATCAACAGCAATGTTTACTATACAAAATCAAAAATAACTTACAGTTAAATCTATGCTCACAAGTAACTAGTTTAAAACAAGTGGGATAAACAGAACAAACCATGGGTGGGTAACTCAAACATAAGCAATTTGTGAGTAAAGACATAAACAACTCTGGACTTTGTATTGCAGTTTTTATGTTTTCTGTCAATCGTTGACTCAATCATTAACATTTACAATGAAAAATATAGTGTTACAAGTCTCCAGGTGTTGCTACAACTGTTTAAATAAAGTACCAGTAATTTTTCTTTTCATTGTTAACATCCTGACAACTTTTTACAATTATAACTTTAAGGTCTGTTTCAGAGCTGTTTTTAAAATGGCCGCACCAGTGTACTGGGGTTTGAGATATGTCCTCTAACTCATTACAGAGCGATTAAAAACAAAACAAACAAACAAACAAAAAAAAAAAAACATAAAAACAAGTGCTCTGGTTTTTCTGTTCTGTACCACATCATGGCTCGTTATTGCTGTGTTATCTGTTTGACAATGTGGGCAATAATCCTGACACTATCAGTGCACTACAGCTGCCATTTTGAAATAGACTTAAAGTGTAAATGTTGTCAGGATGTTAACAATAAAAATAGAAATGACAGGTCCGTTATTTAAACAGTTATCGCAACACATGGGGACGTGAAATGATATATTTTTCGGAATGCCGCTACTTACTCTTTAACTGATCTATTCCTTGCTTGTGTAGATTCGCTTTGTACTGTATACTAAGAAGTTTTAAGCACCCTTGTGGCCTCAAAGGTCCTCTCAAACGTATCTTCCCTCTAAGTTCAGCTGGGATGCCAAAGTATAACTTTACCGCTAATTTAACTATACTCTATGTGAAATGTGGTAAAACTGTTTCCCTTAAAATGTTTTTTTTATTTTTTTTATTAACAGTTACTGATAACTCTTGTTAGGTTAGGACAGATTATGTATTATCTGCACAAACTGAATTTCTAATCTTATAATGCATTCAGTTCTACCTGTAAAAGGGGGTAAGGTTAATGATGTGCAGTCATAAGCTACACACTTTCTGAGCAGCCTTTTTAGAAGCCTGGCTTACTCATCCTATTGCGGGCCCGGTAATGTGACGAGGATGCAGAGGTGTCGGTTTGTTCCTGGCTGGGCAAAGTTCCCTATTCTTCATTTTTTAATGAGGTATCTTGGGCTATTTACAATATATCGCTGTGACCTTTTCAGAGTAACCAGGGATCTGTACATTGAAGCAAATTTGCTTGCAAATTAATTACTTGTTACTCCACTAGTCACTTGGCTCAGGTTGAACAAACTCAATCACATCTTGGTCTGTGGCCATACTGGGATTGCCACCTTTTGTTGTGACCAGATAGATACGTATCTTTACTGACTGTGGGCTTGCTGTTTCAGCTGACCTAATTATCTTATCTGTTTGGAGTTTGAGGTCAGATTTTACTAAACATAGGAGCCCGAGAAGAGGCCATTGCTCATACTAAAGAGATTTCATTTAATAGGACAGAATCTAATTGGTTTTTTTAAATGTCCCTGTATGTTTCAGCATCAGGAACAATGCATATTTGTTCCAATTGCAATTGCTGCTGTCGCTGTGGTTTGCTCATGTTTTTCCGATATGGTTTCTTTAGTTTAATACACCAGCATAATAAAGATAACACCATGGAATTGACTTCCAGACTTTTCTATTAGGGTAATGTTTTTCCATTTATAATCTTGTAGTTTTCTCCTGAATACTCTTTTAAAATAAAACATGAGATGAGAAATTACGAAAATAAACAAAGCAATTTCTAAATTGTATGTCGGCTTTGGGACCTTATTTATATAAGTACAATGTGTGTCAGAGACCTCCCCCATGATAATAGGTACTGTATTGCAAACACCATTAAGAATAGCAAAGACTATCCATTTTTGCAACCGCAATGTGTAAGTGATAGATTTGTTTTTCCTTTTTACTGGCAACAAATTAAATAATTGCTCCCTTGGTTTAAACGAGACTCGTTGGGTACCAGAAGAAATCTTTTATTTTCTGACCCTGTGAAAAATGAATCGCAATAATTGGAGAATGGTTTGTAGAGGTCTGTCAGATGATTAGTGATTTACATTTGGTTTGTCAAAATATGAGCTTCAATTACCTGAGCATTAGGGGACAGGAGCAGGGCCTTGTCATTTGTGGCCATAATGAGCGTTTAACAGCAATTATGACATCTGCTAACAGAAAAGAATAAAGCAAGCAATAAATTATGTTTTAATGGAACTCCTGTACCCACAACCACTCTACAGCCTATTACATTGCAAGACAAACTGTGCAGAATAAATAGGTTTGTTATCCATCTGGTTTGCTGTTTGTCCTCTTAAAATAATTATAAAGAAGGGTTTTGATTTATTTTTTCCTCTCAGCTGCACACATCTCTTTCATCAGCAGAACTAAATAGCTGATTGTGGCGAGCATTCTCACTGAGGCGTTTTGCTTCCTTGTTGCAAGCAAACCTGGATAGTGTCCTGAGGGAAAGCTTAAAGCAACTTCACAACCAACAGAAATAGCTGAAATAAAATTATGTCTAAATAGCCCTGAAACTTGGGTCTTAACCTCTGAGAAGTATTCTGCAGCTGTTTTATGGTGGGCAGTTGCAAAAAACAAAGCAAAAACAAATACAATGATTTTGTTATATAGCTAAGAATTTCAAGAGTCAATTCCATACTTACAGATACATTTCCATAGGTAAATATTTATTAGAGAAAAAAAGTCACATACCTGATGACTCTTCATCTGATGACTCAAATATGTGAGTTGCATATAACCAGATATGAATAAATAAGAAGTGTGTAGAGCCATAGTACTCCAAAGCTCAGAATGTGAACCTATAGTAACATTGGAATTTGAAAGAGTTATACTCAGCCTTTGAATCATTTAAAACTCATGAGTTGAACATGCACTTTAACACATTGCAAGGAGCTTCCATTTCATTAGGCTTTTGCGTGCAGTCGGGTTGATGTCAATATTATTGCTCTCAAATAAAACTAGGGAGGGATGATCAGGACAAACTGTTATGACATTAATTCAGCAAGAAAACCAGTGAGGGTTGTATTTACTGTACATGTGTAAGGTTTAAAATAAACATCTAATATTGCAATTATTTTGCCTCTGATATTCTCCCCAATTTATAATGTCCAATTATTTTTTCCCCTCCTCTTATCCAATGATCAAACCATCTTTCTCTTTTACACCCAGGAACTTGAGAGTTAAGGTCAGCGAGCTACTGGCCTTTGGGGGACAAAAGCCAGCCCTGCAGGTGTCCGCCTGAGCCTCCCTAATCCCTCAGAGCGCTGGAGCCAATGCAATGCTCCTTTTGGAATCTCCAGTGAAGGCCGGCAACTTCGCACAGCCAGGACTCAAACCTGCGCTCTCCTGAATGCATAACTCACCCTGTACACCAAGAGGCTATGCTTTTACCAGGTAATGCACTCAGGACCCATGACATTGCATTATTTTTATGCAAATCTCCATATTCAATGTTTACTGTTCTTACAATTTTACAAAACTGCTATGTACCCCATAGTAAATGCAACCCTCTGTGTACTACATTCAGAGTATGGGGAACACATTTTTACTTAAAAAAAGTAGATACAATTGGGATTTAAAAAGCAAAAATACAACAGGAGTGGTGGGATGCAATACTGTACATTGACGTTAGGAAATGATCCCAAATTTAGTAGATTATAATAATTTACTGGCACTTAAGTTAGATATATAACTGCATACTTGCATAATAATTGTGGATGATTGTAATGTAAAAGCAAAACTTTTTAAAAAGCTGTTAGGGCTTTGCACTGATTTTCTCTTCTTTTTTATACTTTTAAATGTATGTAATTATAGCATTATCATCCTGGTAGAATTATATATTCTTCTATAATTGGAAATAAAAAAGGACAAAGGAATGTTCTTGTGTTAATCATAGCTAGTTTAATTATAATGGTCAAATCTGATCCACAATTTTATATTTTCAGCATGGAAAATGAAAGGTTCTTGTCAGAATCAGGGAGCTTTTTAAGGCTATGAAGTGCTATGGAATATTTAAATGTTCTGTTTTAATAACCAGTGCATGCACATACACAGGGACTTATAATCACGTGATAATTGCACAGCAACTGAATGGTTCAAAATATTTGTATAAAATCAAGAATTTATCGGATTCCAGCCCAATGCAATCTGAAATATCTATAGGAGGCTGTCACAAAGACGACCGGAGTGGGTGACGATCGACCAGAAACAGAAAAATAATCAAAGAGAGATGTGGAGTTTGGTGAAGCTGAGAGAATGCTTTCGCTCAGCATTTAATAAATAAACAGAACAGAAAATAAACGGTGGTAACAAACAAAAACACAAGGACAAGGCACATTCGTCAAAACAAAAGAGATAAACAAAACGGACTATCACTAAACAAAACATGGTGAGCTTCTTTAACGATTATTATTTTATTATTTATACTCATTACCCCTGTCTCCAATCCCATTCTCCACTCACCGAACACACAACCCCGAGTATGTGAAAACATGTTGCTTTTATGCAGCTGTACCGAGACTTGATTGCTAATCAATCATTAAATTGTAGTCGCGGTACAACTGCATGTGAATTAATAAAGTGCAATTCCCCGTGCTCACATATTACATTTTACTTGCACGTGAAGTGCTGTGCAATCCTCGTGCCTAAATACAAATATACATTTTAAACACTCGTGTTACACAGACCCGTTTATATCCCGTGTACCAATGACTATACACCAACATTAGCACACAACAGATAACACAAAATACACACAGGGGCGGACACTTTTCCACAGAGGCTAAAGGGCATGCTCAAAGTCTGGTGAAGATTGGGTCAAAAGCAGTTGTCATGTTTACCATGTTAAGTTTGAAAGAGGGACAGACACAATCATAGCATAAGGGTGCCCATTTTTTAATGAGTACCCTAAAAAGAGGCTGATCTTAATAATAATACCATAAAACATAGAAAACTGAATGATCACTGATGTATTTCCACTGTATTTATAGTGAGATCTGCCAATGTTTAAACAAATGGACCTGAATAGTTCTGATCATCACATTTACAGTTTTAGATATACAACTGTTTTAGATATACCCTTATTTTATTAATTTCCAGGAACGGTCATGCTTATCTATGTTTCCTTTTTATTTTTAGAGCAATATTCCTCTATTTCTAAATGATGGCCAGTGCATCTTAACCCTGACCTGAATACTCCCTGCAGTAAGAGTTCTGGACCTCTCTCAACTGAAAATTCCAATTAGTGCCAGTTTGTATGTGGATTTTGTAATGTGCACTGCTTCCTAAGCATAAATCACCAAACATACAGTATTTAAATTCTAGGCCTGTAGTGATACAAACCAATGAAAGGCTAGTAAATTAACCTGTTGCATCACCTAGCCATCTACATTAATTTATCTTCTCAAGTTACCGTTTATTCCCTTTAAATTAAACAAACATTAATGCAAGCAGCTCAGCATAAATTAAACATGTCCATAAATGTATTTTGCAGATGACCCAACAATTAAACATGGTTCAGTTTCCATTTTGCAAAGAGAAAAAATATATATATATATATATATATATATATATATATATATATATATATATATATATATCAATCACTAGCCTAGACTCTGCCTTGAATCTTGCCTAAGAAATGAGCAAAATGCCATTATTTTTAAAATAAATTGAAAACAGTTTAATTGCTTAATTGCTCAGCTATTTTGTGTGTTTTATTAACATAAGCAATTCATAGGCAGTCGCACAAGTATAGCAGAAAATTGACATTTGAGCCAAGGGGGAATTAGAAAGGCACATTGCGTAACTGAAAAAAAAAAAAAAAAAATTCTAAGCTAGTGGAACAGACATTTGAGGCTTTTCCATAATTATTATCTGTTCCGTCTCTTCTTCTCTCCCCTAACCGGTTCTTGAAAAATGAAATGTCAGATATCAATCAAAAAATCTGCTTTTTAAAAGGTTGGTTAAATTAGATTAACTACAGAGATCAGAGACAGTTATTCCACAACACCTTTTGGCCCTTGAGGTAATATTCCAGAAAATCAATTGTCAGGCTCTTCTCTCATTACTTGTGTGCAACACGTTTTCACATTTACAGCCCTGTGGACCGGAGTCATGAACAGCAAAACAAGTTGTCGTCAACTACAGGAAACTAAATTGCAATTGAGAAACCAATTTGAATGCAAAAGAGCAGTCTGTATTCACCAGCTAGGCTATTTAATCTTTTAATTGGTCCTTGTTTATCCTTGTTGCGGTTGGAAATGTTTTAAGACATGCAGTGTTTTTATCATGCCTTCTTTGCTTTTACATTCTTTCTGTGTACCTGAATATTACTCTGTCATTGTAAGCTTGGATCCAGGAGCATATTATAAACTAATTACTGTGCCAGTATGTGCCTCAATATTAAATATCTTTCAAGGCATTTTAATGGGTGGTATTTTGTCTTTTCCATTCCATTTATCATTTAACTTTGTACAGAATAACTAAATAATCAGTGTAGTTTTGAAATATTTTCCTATGTACACTGTCAGAACAAATGGTTCCTAATAAATGTGCTTTTTTCAAAATGTATACTGTTTTTGGAAAAACACACTCTGGTTATAGTAACACTTAATATGCATAAACACATACTTTTAGGTGAGGTGATTTAAAGAGTCTGTTCAAAGTGTTGCATATAGTTAACATATCCATCCACAAACCTTGTGTTCCTTGTTTTTACGGTCAGAGATTTGTAATTCACTAATCATAGCAAAACTGCAGACATTTTTATTTCCCACTTCTAATTCTGTGTAATAGGACTGCTAAGGCCTGCTAATGTGGTGGGTTTTTCAATTCTGCATATTATTGTAAAGAGCCAAGCCAAGGTGGTAAAATGGTAACTACAGTGTAACTACATTTAACTAGTGTACCTGTACCTGTAAATTAATCAAGTATATTAGAGACCATTGAGCGTTCATCCACCAATCAGGAAGTTTCATTGCAGGGCACTATCACAGGCAAAGATAAATTAATATATTAAATTTTGGGTTTAATGGGCTTAATAGCATTATCCTTTGTAACTGGACCTTGTATACTGGTCCGTCAGTTATGTATATTGAATTAATATCCAGGTCATTATGTAAATACTATGTATGATACAAGTCACACACCACACATGTATAGATATATAAATATATAGATGATATATATATAATATAAAACGTATAATTTTTTACAAATGTTTGAAATATTTTGCATTTAAAAAATGTTTAGCAGACCACTTTGTAGAACACTTAAGAAGCATTCGCATTAACACCACTGCATTTCCTGTAGCTCATCACTTCAGCATTGATGATCACACTGCTGAAGACATCACAGTCAGCATGATCAATCAGTGCTATGGAATAAATGTTGCTTGGAAACAAAAGGAATGAGAGTTTATCTTCAAACTGGGAACTTTGGAACCTCTGGGAATGAACATTCTAGTCTAATAATCATGACACCAGCCACAGAATTTATGTAGAATTACAATTCTTGAACAACAACAATTAAAAAAAAAAAAAAAAACTTGAATATGTCATCAATTTTGTACACCTCCGTATACTGTTTTATATGGAGGTGCATATACCTAATCCAGTTTTGCATAACTGCTAATCCCCCCCAACATCACCCACCTTCTTATGGAAACATAAAAGCAGCTCCCAACTTTGCTCACATCTGTAAAACTGTAAAAAAAAAATCCACACACAAAAAGCTCCACTCCACAACTGCTGCGTTAAAATCAATAATGTTCTGTGTGCAAGGGAAAGGAAAGATGAGGTGTTCAAAACTCCTTGACGGTGGAAGGCTTGACTCTCATGCTGCTCAAAATCCAAGCCATCAAATTAGATCCTTGACGAAAATATATTAGACAAAGAAACTCAATTTGAGGAGAGATAATTATAAGTCAGAATGGTGGAACATTATGTATTTTATGCCCTGCTACCTTATGCTGTAACTTAACACTATCTGAAAGGAGCGATGCTAAGGGGGGTAGCCCTTTTTGAAAAATATAATCTACAGTAGAGCTTATAAAACACCAGCATGCAATGTCAATGCATCTAGCCTTTCAGCAGATCCTATTTAATTACCTAGTCAATTGTTCTAAAAGGAAGTGTCCTGCTGTAATACTCTAAGCTCTATGTTGTTTAAAGTAATTGACAGATCTGATATATTGGCAGACCAGCACAAACTCTCCCCCAAAGTGACACTAAAATCAACCCAATAAACAGCCTGAATAAGGACCTCTCTGGGTGCATACAAACCTTGTTACTGTTGTGGTACAGGTAAGTTACATTATCAGTGATCCTTAGGCCCAGAAAGATACTCCCTGAGCTTAGATACCGGGGAGGCAATTATACCCTTCCCTGTACGAGTGTTACATGGCCCAGACTCTGCTGGTCATTTCTGGCAGTTGAGGGGTAAATGTATGTCATTGGAACTAACACACAGCCTTGGTGTCACAGCTGACCTGGTGAACTGCAGGCCTGGGAGAAGCGTCCATAAGATCCAAATAAGGGCCGACTGTGGTTAGTATCTCTGGGAGAGATAAGATATTTGCTGTAGACAACCATTCCTAAAGCTTGTCAATATTTTAGAAATGATCAACTTCCAAAAAGGATCACCTGGTAAAGTGCTAGGTAAGTCATGCGACCAGGAGCTGGTCTAAATTCTGGTTGTGCTTAATTTCTGCTTTTGGATGGGGACCCAAAGGCTGTATTACATACAAATATCATCCTAGTTATCCACTGACACTTGCCATTGGCTATTATAGAAGTCTGCTGACACCAGCTCACACCAAGTTTGCAGGACTATGGGTGTCTATTTATTGTGTCCAGGGTCAAAAACAATTAAAGGATACCGAGTATTTTCTAGTTGCTGGGATCTTGTTTCTTAATCAGAAGGATTTATAGAATATTCACATTGCAATGGCCAAGTTTCTGTTCCGTAGTTCTGATTAGATTTGCTCATTTGTGCCAAGCACTTACATTTCTTCTTCCTCTTGGGCTGCTTGTTTGAGGTAAGATTTTCAAAGCAAATTGATTTCTCTGTTGCTAATCTGTTGCCAGTGCTCCATGACATGGTTCAGTGAGGAGTGAGAATACTTCTGCCCCAGACTCCCATTGCTTCAAGAGCCTGGTTTTGGGAGTTATCTTATTGCAAGGATGTTGCACATAGAATTACCATGGCTGGAAAATATGTCAAATACAAATGAATAGATAACAGACAGCAAGTAAACATAATTCTGTGTTTGTTCAGGGTCAGTTGAAAGATGTTCCACATTTGAGAGTAATGTACAGCTATAGCCAAAAGTTTTGCATCACCTAGAATTTAAAGTGAGACATAAAAAAAAAAAATGATATGAACATAATTTAGATCCTTTATGTAACATATAACTAATCAAACAGACTACAAAATTATATTGCCAATGTCTACCGGAAGCCATAATAGTAGTACAGTACTTCATGTTATATTTCAAAATGTCACATTTTTCTATTTTTGTCAGTTTTTTGTAAGTATATGGAAAACTACAAAGTGGTATGTAATTCAATAAGTCAACGTAAAATTATTCTGCAGGTTTCATTCGCTTTTGTGAAGCAAAATGATGCAAAACTTTTGGCCATAGCTGTATATTGAACCCTAGAGATTAGATACAAAAGAAATAGACACATTTACAGGCTGATAACATTGCAAGTACGCCACAGTTTGAGACACATTCAAAATAGAAAAAAAAATAGAGACATGCTCAACTTGATATATATTTTCAATATAAAGCTACAAAATTATATTGCACTTTGAGAACATATGTTTGCAGAAGTTTATATAAATTCCTTAAAGGTGTTTTTTGTCCCATGTTAAAAATAAAAGCTTTGCTCAGGTGCTTCTTATAAAAGTATTAAATCAGAAACAAATGGGGCCTATTTAAATGGTGAACAGCACTGGATTTGTATACAGCAGCCTTACACCAATTTATCTACATTACCGTATTTTCATTACTACAATGTGCACTCAGTACTTGACTGAGGAGGCTTGAGTTAAATCTTTGAATAACACGAACCTCTTATTTACGACACTAGCAAACAGATTATATTAGATAATATGGAATACTATAATGCATAACCTGTATATAATAGACATCAATTCTCATAAAATCAGTGCCTGTTATGCTCTGAATCTTATGGTGTAGATATTACAAAAGTGGAGTGAAATGATAAGCATGAGGGTGCCATCAATACATAAATGTAGGTATTTGTTATTTAACACACCAAGATAAAAACTTTAACCTGGTGGTCGTGATGAACAGCAAGGAATATATCATTTCAAAAAGAACAAAATAGATCAATATATGTGCTAAAATCAAACCAAAACAAAATATAATGTAATCTAATCTGATAATACCACAACAAATAATACAATAAAAAAAAAAAAAAACCTGTCTACTATTACATTTACACCTACCACCATCATAGCCTCCCCATAAAATGACTATTATCAGAGAATTTCATTTTTACTGAAGCAACTGATCAGTGAATACATGGTCAGATCCTCAAACACAAGTGTTGATACCAGTGTGCTGTTTATACAGTAGCAAAGATCAAAACATAAAAGTATATTAAAAAAAAAAAAGTGGGAAGGTAGCCGGGGCTCCTGGAAGTCAAGCGGGGGCTCGGGACCAATACCCACCCTTGCCGCGAACGACCGCACCTAACCGGGCATCAGCCGCCGGACTGGGTCCTTGTCTGAGCAAAGAACCGCAGACCGAGCAAGTGGGAAGCTTTGGGGGCGGTTACGTGCTTTGTATGTGCTGAGCTGAGAAGCCGAGCACTCAGGGCAACACTGGCCCAGTGATATTTAATTCCCTTCCCAGAACAGCCTCTATGAAAGGTCACTGCACATTTAGCTAGTTGAAGCACACTTCATCTGTAATGGTGTGATTAGTGCCATTGAAAAGGGGGGAATATAAGACAGAAGGATGGAATGGTAAAAGATCAGGTCATTAATGACTGACAAATGATTTTGCCCAGCAAGTAGGTGTAAAGCATTTAAAGCCTGATAAATCTTCCAGTCTATTAATCCCAAGCCAACAGAGGCTATTCACTGGTACTCTGGTATGGTAGGGGGCTTTCTAATTTGACACGTATATTTATGGATCACTCCACCGCGGTTCTGAAAAAGAATTTTTTCCCCCTCTAATTCCACTAATCAGTAATCTCCATTGCGGGAGGCGGCCACACGGTAGATAACTTTGGAACCTTCACATAGAATGTCTAGCTTTATAACTGCCAAAAGGAAGGAAAGGAAATAAATCTGTAGAGGTTTAAAATGTTTAAAATAACAATAAAGCCACTGTTACCAGAGTCAAAATGTACCTTCCCAATGTCGTCCACTAGCAGACGGTAATGTGCTCAAATCAGGGTTGCATAAAAAGTGCAAAACCTTTTTGGAAACACTTTACACTGGGAGAAACAAATCTTAGAAAATGTTTATCTGCACCCTTGAAAAATGAAAAGGTAGTGAACGCTTGAAAGCATATGCCTTCTTATTTGCTTTCAGACCTGTATTATTGCTCTGGCTTCTATATTTAAAAAGCCATTTCCCTCTGAGGAAGTGGGGTGTATCAAGTTAATTCCACACATAGCACAGAGGACAATGCAGTGCAATGCATGCGCTGGGTACTCTCGCATGACTGACAGAGAAACTGGGGGCAAACCATGTTGTCAAACCTGATGATAACTCTATTAAGAAGTGAGGGTAACCCCTGCTCCAGGGACCTGCTCTGCTTATGACACTCAGAGAAGGAAGATCTAATTCAGCTTTTTTTTTTTTTTACTGTTTCTTTTTCTTTTTAAAAATATTTAGTTATTGGTTATTTTTTAAGTTTCTTGTGAGGGTGTCAATGGATCAGGAAAAAAAAAAGGTGTGGCTTATCAAATAGTCACAATGACTACTGTTCAATAATATTACTGCACATACAGCATTTACTGAACTCAAACTTACATGTGCATTGTACAGTATGTAAAACACATACATTACAGTGGACTATTAATCTAAAACCATTACCAATGCTGCATCATACTGTACTTAAAAATGCCTGTGGTATAAATATAATCCCAGGCTCTTAGGTATTTTTTTGTATTTAACTCCTGTTTTAAACTTATAATAAAAATACTGAAACAATCTAAACTCTAAACTCCTGGCATCGCAAAGAGAGCTCTTGAAATTCCCTCCTGTCCTATTCAAAATGCATCGCCAATGGTCATTATTTGAAGATCATACAAAGTCATGAATCACAATTCTACGTCTTGTGACCCACAAGCTCCCACTGCAGAGCTGCTCACTAGAGGCTACAAACTTGGTCAGTAATGAAAAGAAAATTATTTTACTATAGAATCTTTGAATGGCAAGTGTTGAGGACTTTTTGGCATCAATCAATAGGGGCGTGTAGTACATCTCATTTGTCTTCCCCCTTTATTATTTTTTTATGAGCAAATACAACATTATCACTGGTCCCTATTTTATCACTAGCATTATCACAATATATTTGGCCTCTTTGCTAAGATTTTATACTTCATTTGAATTGAAACTGTTCAATTTAGAATAAGCAGAAACCTTCCGTTACTGCTTGGTAGAAAATAAATAAATAAATAAATAATCCTGTGGAGCAGCTCCCCAGTGATCTAGCTGTAATTAGATTGTGTGATCTACCACAAAGGAAATGGTTATAAACCAAAAATCTACCACTGTGTTGTACTACTCAAAATATGTATATCTTGAAAAAGGGGGCCATTAATGATGCTGTTAATAATAATGTCTCTAATTACAATTTATGTACCTAAGCACACAATATACTTCACTCTCTGTTATTTTCTCTCTTTGCTTGATTTTTGCTGAATTTTTCTTTGAATTGATTTTGTTGTTGTTTCTTTTTTCCTTCTGGGAAAATGCTAAACAAATAAACTGAATGCTTTCAGGATGTCATTATCTGTTTTTGTTTCAATGTTTTTAAGCAAACTATTCAAATTCAGCATGCTTTATTTGACATGGTAGGGCTAACCTATTGTATTATCTCATATATAGTAGAGTATATTGGCAATCAAACATTGGTTTTACAGGTATGACAGAACAAAGAAAAACAGGGCTTGTTTCATGCTACAGGGCATCTTTCTGTGCCACACAGAATAATTCATTAGGTTGAAGGTGAAGGAGTAGAAAAATAGCCTTCTATCAATGTGTAGATTAACATTCAGCTGATTATAAATGGCATTTCTGGAGACAGATAGGTCTGCAAATATAAAACCAGAATTATGTATTTAACATTTGTTCTTTCACACTCTGAGGTGTGTTGCACAGTGCAATCCAAAACTTGCTGTGCATTTCAAGTGGCCAAGACCTAATCCCTCAATCAAATGCTTGAGTAGAATATAGCTTGTTAAATTCTATTTGATAAAAAGTTGATAACAGGCGATTTGCATCCCACCCACAACAACCTAATGTTGGCCTCTGATATACTTCATTTATTGTTTCATGGCATAGCAGCAGACAGATTCAAAAGCACACTTAAAGATTATTACAGACACAAACTCTGAATATGGATACTGACATGAATTCTCACTTTGCTTTAGTGAAAGGCATACATTGTAAATAGACCAGCTGTGAAGATCCCAAGCCCGTGGCAACACTCTTGCAATCACACGTCCTCTCTCTTAGCCATTGTGGACCAAGCAAAGGAAATGGAGAACCCTTACTCAAACACTTCACTGAATCATACCCTTCCTCAAAAACACTTCACTGAACACACCCTTCCTCAAAAACACTTCACTGAACTACAACCTTCCTCAAAAACACTTCACTGAACACACCCTTCCTCAAAAACACTTCACTGAACACAACCTTCCTCAAAAACACTTCACTGAACACACCCTTCCTCAAAAACACTTCAGTGAACCACACCCTTCCTCAAACAAACACTGAACTACACCTTTCCTCAAAAACACTTCACTGAACACACCCTTCCTCAAAAAACACTTCACTGAACCACACCCTTCATCAAAAAAACTTCACTGAACCACACTCTTCCTCAAAAACACTTCACTGAACACACCCTTCATCAAAAACACTTCACTGAACCATACCCTTCCTCAAAAACACTTCACTGAACCACACCCTTCCTCAAAAACACTACACTGAACTACACCCTTCCTCAAACAAACACACTGAACACACCCTTCCTCAAACAAACACTTCATTGAACCATACCCTTCCTCAAACAAACACTTCTGAACTACACCCTTCCTCAAAAACACTTCACTGAACCACACCCTTCCTCAAAAACACTTCACTGAACACACCCTTCCTCAAAAACACTTCACTGAACCACACCCTTCCTCAAAAACACTTCACTGAACACACCCTTCCTCAAAAACACTTCACTGACCACACCCTTCCTCAAACAAACACTTCATTGAACCATACCCTTCCTCAAACAAACACTGAACTACACCCTTCCTCAAAAACACTTCACTGAACACAACCTTCCTCAAAAACACTTCACTGAACCACACCCTTCCTCAAACAAACACTGAACACACCCTTCCTCAAAAACACTTCACTGAACACACCCTTCCTCAAACAAACACTTCACTGAACCACACCCTTCCTCAAACACTTCACTGAACTACACCCTTCCTCTAAAACACTTCACTGAACACACCCTTCCTCAAAAAAACTTCACTGAACCACACCCTTCCTCAAACAAACACTGAACTACACCCTTCATCAAAAACACTTCACTGAACCACACCCTTCCTCAAACAAACACTGAACTACACCCTTCCTCAAAAACACTTCACTGAACACACCCTTCCTCAAAAACACTTCACTGAACCACACCCTTCCTCAAAAACACTTCACTGAACACACCCTTCCTCAAAAACACTTCACTGAACACACCCTTCCTCAAACAAACACTTCATTGAACCATACCCTTCCTCAAACAAACACTGAACTACACCCTTCCTCAAAAACACTTCACTGAACACACCCTTCCTCAAAAACACTTCACTGAACACACCCTTCCTCAAAAAACACTTCACTGACCACACCCTTCCTCAAACAAACACTTCACTGAACCACACCCTTCCTCAAAAACACTTCACTGAACCACACCCTTCCTCAAAAACACTTCACTGAACCACACCCTTCCTCAAAAACACACTGAACTACACCCTTCCTCAAAAACACTTCACTGAACACACCCTTCCTCAAACAAACACTGAACTGCACCCTTCCTCAAAAACACTTCACTGAACACACCCTTCCTCAAAAACACTTCACTGAACACACCCTTCCTCAAACAAACTTCACTGAACACACCCTTCCTCAAAAACACTTCACTGAACACACCCTTCCTCAAAAACACTTCACTGAACCACACCCTTCCTCAAACAAACACTGAACTACACCCTTCATCAAAAACACTTCACTGAACCACACCCTTCCTCAAACAAACACTGAACTACACCCTTCCTCAAAAACACTTCACTGAACCACACCCTTCCTCAAACAAACACTGAACTACACTCTTCCTCAAAAACACTTCACTGAACCACACCCTTCCTCAAAAACACTTCACTGAACACACCCTTCCTCAAAAACACTTCACTGACCACACCCTTCCTCAAAAACACTTCACTGAACACACCCTTCCTCAAAAACACTTCACTGACCACACCCTTCCTCAAACAAACACTTCATTGAACCATACCCTTCCTCAAACAAACACTGAACTACACCCTTCCTCAAAAACACTTCACTGAACCACACCCTTCCTCAAAAACACTTCACTGAACACAACCTTCCTCAAAAACACTTCACTGAACACACCCTTCCTCAAACAAACACTGAACTGCACCCTTCGTCAAAAACACTTCACTGAACCACACCCTTCCTCAAACAAACACTTCACTGAACCACACCCTTCCTCAAACAAACACTGAACTACACCCTTCCTCTAAAACACTTCACTGAACACACCCTTCCTCAAAAAAACTTCACTGAACCACACCCTTCCTCAAACAAACACTGAACTACACCCTTCATCAAAAACACTTCACTGAACCACACCCTTCCTCAAAAACACTTCACTGAACCACACCCTTCCTCAAACAAACACTTCATTGAACCACACCCTTCCTCAAACACTTCACTGAACCACACCCTTACTCAAACACTTCACTGAACCACACCCTTACTCAAACACTTCACTGAACCACACCCTTCCTCAAACAAACACTTCACTGAACCACACCCTTACTCAAACACTTCACTGAACTGCACTCTTACTCAAACAAGCACTTCACATGGGTAATAAAATTCATAGATATTTAATAAATCCTTAAACTGAGCAGAGACTGTAAATTCTACATTCTCAAAACTGTACTCTGTAAGGTCTCTGTAAAGCTGAATCTATATACTTCTAACTCTTAAATAACTCATATTAGTTGTCTGTCACTACTGTGAATTTGTATACTGTATGTTAATTAATTAGGCCCACAGTGTTTAGACTTGTCAGTAAAAATGAGTGGTCCACATAACTCATACTGCCAGCGTTCCAAAATGTTATTACATTTCCCATTCACAGCAAATATCTTATTAATTTATAATGAGGAAGATCTGCATCCCCATTACAAAAAAAGTTGTTCAGTTTTTAATTTTAATACTCAGACAGTGCCAAATTTAAAATTAATTATGCATGAATCTGATGCAAGAATTAAATTGCAAAAATCACAAAAGCTATCAAAGGCAATGTCAGAAAAAATTTGACGTTCGGGTAGATAGGAAAATAAATCTTTATTTTCGGGTCATTGGGAATGTTAATTAGAATAGCACATATTTCTCTCACTCAATGAGTGTTTGTTATCCTTGCCATGGGTCTGATGCACTGGAAATGACAGCTTTTCAAAAGTAAGGACTCTTCCAATGATAGGCTTGATCGTGGATCGTTGACAGATTTATTGGTTTACATTCCCCAAAGACAGTTTTAGCTGCAGGGATACAAGATTTCTCACCCTTTTAAAGATACTACTAAACCCAGGATTACATTTCTTTTTATTGTGGCCCCACTATAAATATAATGACTTTTAACACTGCATAAAATGCAAAAAAAAAACCCCAAAAACATCAGTTATACAACTATTGTTGGGAGATCTACAGTACCTCTGCATAAATTAAAGGCTGTATTCAAAACTGCCGTTTTTGACGACTTATATATATATATATACTATAGAAATATTATAATATATATATATATATATATATATATATATATAATAATATATACACATAATTCGTTTACGATTCAATTGGTTTTGTCACTACTTAGTCCTCAACACAAGTAATTCTACTAATTCAGCTGTATAATTTAGGTTTAAACATTTATTTTTTCATTTTCACATTTCATTTTAGTCCAGAAAAGGAATAATCCTTGAACGTTCAGACTGGTGTATTTAATTCACTCATGACGATGGCTGTAAATAACCAACCTGTGGGACTTGTTGGTTATTTGACCATCCATATGGTATAACTACAGTACCTGATGAGCGTTGATGGCAGACCCTCTATTCATCTGTATCCCATTTTGTAATTTAGTTTTTTTTTTAAAGCCTCTATAAGGATACTGGTACCATAGTTGAAAAATCCTTGAATATGCCAAATAAGTGTCTGGTAAGAGTTTCCCAAATGTTGTGTTACATAGGCTGTTTTTCCATTAAAATGCATAAATTCAGCAAAGGTGACGCGCATAATCAGGAAAAAATAAGCTTCCATTAAAATCTTTTTCTAGCCAAATCCTGGCCAACGTGCTGACTTCACCCATATGAAAAAGAGGCTGAGTGCTCGTTACACATTCCCCTTTCCCTGATCACAATCTTGTTATTAGTTTCATGAGTAAGACTAAGTAATATGGATATATACGCTTTATTAAACAACTTCACTAATACCAGCTGTTGTTGTTAATGATCTATGTTTTTTATTAATATTATAAAAAAAAATAAACAAAATCAATATCTTAAAGCAGTTACGCAGCCACTGTTCCCTTATATAGATCACATGCTAGAAATCAAAGCATCCTGGGCAAGTGTATGTGTCATGTAGTAGTTTCCATTGATTTGATAAAGCAGCAAAGTTTCCAAAAATGTTGCCTGTTTCCATTGGGCTTATCACACTTTTTCATTTGTTTAAGTATATGCATTTATCGAATAAAAGTGTTAAATGATAATGTAGCCATTGCTAATATTTAATTTTATACCTGGTGAGCTGATATACCTGTCTACTATGTTAATTTTTCTTTAGTATCTTATAGTTTTACATTGAAATGTATTGCTTCTAAAGCAAGGTCTCAAACTCAATTTACATGCGGGCCAATGTCGACCCTGAAATCCTAATGTAGGGACCAATGACATCACAGAAGATGGTATTGGGTAAAAATACAAAAAAACAAAACAAAAAAAACCTTCTTTCATGAAGTATTACATTGAACTGTCATAGAACTTTTTTACAATTTGGGATTGCCAAAGATTTTTTAGTGTTTGCCAGACACCTGGCTTTGCTTCAGTTCTGTGAGTCTGTTGATGTTTGGCCTCAGTGACTGAGCAGTTGAAACCTTCAGGATTGCAGCAAGTTGTGTATCAGATAATTTTGTTCTGTATTTTTGACTTGTTTATATTCATAGTGGAAAAAAGTTTCTCACAAATGTATGTGCTGCCGAACAGAGCCATGTTTTTTCTGAAGCTTTTGCAAAGCTGTGGGGAAAGATGGTGGTAGCTACTTGAAGAACTGTGTGACATCTCCTCGGGCTTCCTTGAATTTATTCTTCAGAGGTGTGTTGCACTGAAGAACAAGGAGCTCCATCTGTAAACACTTGGTGCTGTTTCCACATCAACTAAAAATGGATCAGCAAACAACTGGAAGCTTACTCTTTGCTTTCTGAAATCTGCAACCGCTGATCAAATTCTTCCAAAAGCAGGTCAAGTTTAGCAGTGCATTCAACACCACTGAACTGCATTTCAATGTCCAGCTCTTCCAGAAGTGACTTGCATGATGGGAAATGAGTGCAATTACTCTTTGAGAAATCTTGTAGCTTCAGGTTTAGGTTATTCAACTCTTGGGTGATATCAGCAAGGAAAGCAAGATCCATCATCCATTTTGTGTCTTCAAACTCTGACAGAGACATATTAATACATGAACCTTTTAACCTTTTTAACTCAAAGAATCGCTTTAAAACAGTGCTCTTACTTAACCAATGCACCGCTGTGAAGTACAGCAAGTCACCATATTTGGATTCAATTTCCTCCAAGAAAGCACGAAACTGTCTGTGCTGCAAGCCACTGGAGCGAATGTAGTTCACAAATTTCACAACAACGGGCATTACGTTGTGGAACTTCAAAGATTTACTGCACAGTGCCTGCTGGTGAATGATGCAGTGTAATGCTACTGGTTGCTCTGCATTTTGTTCTTTCATCTTTTATTGCACAAGCGCTAATAACCTGTTCTTTTTCCCAATCATGGCTGGGGCTCCATCTGTTGTTAAGCCTGCTAAAGAATGCCACTGCAGACTAGCATGTTCTAGTATGTTTTAGGTTTTGAAAGATCTCACTTGCTGTTGTTCTACCATGCATTGTAAAGAGCAGTTCTTCCGTGACTTGAAAGTTATCATCAACACCTCTCACAAATATCGCCAGCTGCACCCTATCAACCTAATCGGTGCTCTCATTAAGCGTGATAGAGTATGCACTGAATGCTTTGCCTTTCTTGCAGAGCTGCTCCTCAAGATCTTTAGAAAACTCAATAACACACCTCTGCTACTGTATTTGCAGACAGGCTAATATTGATAAAATTGTTTCTCCTGTCAGGACATACGACCTCAGACACTTTGATTATACAGTCTTTAATAAATTCACCATCAGTGAACGACTTCCCAGACTTAGCAATCATTTCACTTACCACATAACTTGCCAACTCTTTATAACATAAATCTTTTTTCACTTTCTGAAAAAGCTGCTGCTGCAACGCTAATCCTTTCTTTAACTGCAAAGCTGTCTTCTCTCTTTCTCCTCCCCGATATTTATCATACTGCTCTGCATGCTTTGTTGTATAGTGGCGTTTAATATTGTACTCTTTTAAAACTCTTTCCTTGCAAATCAAACATGTCGCACTCTGTTTGTACTCCACAAAAAAATAATCAACCATCCACTTTTCTTGAAATTGCCTGTGTTCATGGTCAATTTTTCTTTTAGACTGAGACATTTCTTTGCTCATTTACGTTTGTTGGGGATCCCTGTGCGATATATTTTTGAGTGACTGCTATGATGAGTAGTTCATATAGTCTCAGTGCCACTCATATTTTTTGTACTGATGCTCAAAGGAGAAAAAAAAAGAAGTTTAGATCTCATCAATTATCTTTTTTCAATTGTTATGGCACAAAATGTTGGACTTTCACTGTCACAAAACTATAAGTTCAGCTGCTCCTCCCGAACACATGTCGGTCTGCATGATTTCTTATCTCTGCTGTAAACCAGGACTGTGTCAATTTACTGTAGCTAATGCGACAGTTCTTAAAATGGTAGCACCCTATTACAAAAGAACTAACCATAAACAATGCACAACATCGCCTACACACATTTTACAACTGTTTACTCGAGTTTTACACATGCAGCTCCATGCGGGCCAGATTAAATTACTTTTGTGTAACTATTTAACGGGCCGGACTGCAGCACTGCGCGGGCCGCATGTAGCCCGCGGGCCGCGAGTTTGAGACCCCTGTTCTAAAGGTTTTCAAGTTATTAATGTTTTTGAATGATTCCACTTAATGAGTGTAATTGTTAGAAATTCCCAGTGGAGTACACTAAGAAGACATCTGTGCTCTCAGACCTTGTGTGCCTGTTTAAATATCACAGCTAACTTTACAATATACTTCCAAAGCCCTGTAGGGATACATGATAGCCATGAATTTCATTAACTTTGCATAGATGAGAAGATAAAGGAAATTAACTATAGTTTCTTCAAAGTTCATGAGGGAAAGTGAAGGAGTTTAGTTCCCTCTAGGCAAAACATGCAGATCATTCAGCTGGGGGCCTGCTCTTTATTAAAAACAGGTTTCATTTAATCCCATCCAAACCCCTGTATGTATAAACACACCTAAAATAATCCTCAGGCAACTCTATTTGTTAGCATACTACTTACACAGAGCATTATATATGCCAGTTAGTTTTATCTATACAGTGTTTGTGTATTTTGTTTGTTATACTGCACGCTGACATCATTTAAAGTCGCCTAACCGAATTTCATGTATATCTTGTATTTCATTGACTTCTTTGAGGAAAGTTCTTACTAAATTAATTATTGTTGTTTTTTAAGGTTACTTGCATTATTCTACTCTTTGCAAATTTCATCCTGCCTTCCTCTGATAATATTTTAAATCTGCAAGTCTTGTTTGTTGCTTGTTGTGGTAGCGACGTTGTTTTGTTGTGTACAGGTACTGGGGGTAACAGAATTTCCTTTGAAAAGCTAACATCAGACAAGCGGATGTTTTCAGTCTTATGGTGCACGTGAAGTCTTAGTTATATTACAACATACAGTATAATAAAATAATAATAACTGGTAAGACTTTGTTAAAAATTGGTCCCATTCACAAATGACTGTTTTTTTGAAAGCATGGATGAATAACTCACAAGCCACTTTGGTCACTTTGCAAGCCAAATAAGAATCATGTAGGAGGCTATAAACGAACAAAATTTGGTTGAATTAAATTGAGTTTGTTATTTACTGACTCTTTTCAAAGGTTTAGCAAGGGTTTACTAGTTTATTATCATTTTTAAAAGCACTGTTTTGTATCAAATAAATTCCTTAAAATAGTTTTGGATTTAAGAATTCTAACCACAAAAGGTTTGTTCATCGTTATGACATATGTGCTTAAATTACTTTCTGCTCTGCGCTGACTCTTCTGAAAAAAGGTACAATTAAAGGTGGGCAGATTGAATTGATATAAAGTATCAATATTTTAATATTTTGATACAGTTGTCCCGCATTATACTGCCCCCCTTTATAACGCCCCCCTCGCATACTGCCAGCTGTTCTCTCTGAACAAATGTCACCAATATAAAAACCGTGCTATTTTTACCCATTATATCGCCACCTGCTGTCCGCATCCGCTAACTTCCCAAGCCAAGCAATTGTAAAAATAAGCATTGTAGTTTCCCTCATTGTAGCGCCAGCGAAATAATCTTGGCCAATTAAAACAACAAAGTTATGCAGTTAACCTTTGACTCGCTTTCCTAATTCGTTGTTAACTGAACGTTCATACCAATGTCATCAACACTCCCGCTCCCAAAGCAAAACAGAAAGTACAAAGTGGAGAGTCAACCCTACATTTAACACCAGAGCAAAAGAAACAAAATCTGCACGTATGCATCTGAAAATATGAAAGCAAGACATTGCAAATGTTTTCTCACCTAAGTGAGACATATACTGTTAATCAAAGTTTAATTTTTCTAGAATTGTTGTTTGGGTGATTTGACACTAAATGAGTGTTTATTTTTTATTTATATTTTATTTTTTAAAGTATAAACTGTTCCTCAAAAGTAACCATGTATGTTTCATGTAGATGGGAAAAGATGATAAAATGTCACTAGTAGACCTACTGTTGTGTTAAGAACTAGTACTGTAGTTTTAAAAAAAAAAAGATTAATGTTTTATTAAAATAGCCTGAAGATACTGTAATTGTATAACTAAAAAAATTAACATTTGAATGTATTGCAAATAAAGGTTGGTGTGTGTGTGTGTGTGTGTGTGTGTGTGTGTGTGTGTGTGTGTGTGTGTGTGTGTGTGTGTGTGTGTGTGTGTGTGTGTGTGTGTGTGTGGGACTCTCACTATAATGCCACCCTCGCTTATTGCCCATTTTTTCCCATGGCCCTTACCAGGAGGTATAGAGGGTTCATTGTACTGAATAGTACTAATATGATTGAATTACAAACCCATATTCTGTGTATATTAATATGTCATATTATAGGAGGCTGTGTCTCATTGTGTGACCCTGAGCAAGTCACTTAACCTCCTTGTGCTCTGTCTTTCGGGTGAGATGTTGTTGTAAGTGACAGCTTATGCATAGTTCACACACCCAAGTTTCCTATCTTATAAAGCACTTTGTGATGGTGGTCCACTATGAAAGGCCCTATATATTTCTAATAATAATAATAAATATTTTCTTTACGACTATCCGCATCACCAAAAAAAAAAAAAAAAAAAATACTTACATGCCCACTTTATGTGTGTATTTCTTTCTGAAATTTTGACAATTTATTGTAAAAGCCCCATGTTTGGCAGTGCCTTAATGTAAGACTTGAATGCAAATAATAAATAAAGGCAACAGTGATTTCCAAACTTCAACAAACAGAACTGTTTTAAAATATTCAACACTGAACTTTTTTCAAAAGTTAATAAGTCATGCATGAACCTTTTCAAATGGAAATCTGACTGCACATTTCAAGATACCTGTCTTGTACTTTTTCGTTTGTGATCCAAAGAAACCTTTCAAGTCAACTACAGGAACTTTCCACTATCGGTGCTTCCATTTCCCTGCAGGTATCTTTGAAGTTTGAATCCAGTAACCTGAAAACAACGAGTCAAATGTAAGCTTGCAACAATCCCATATAAAATATTTACCATAATAACATTGCACAATTGTGGTTTACCATGATTTCCATTACCCTTGTTTAATAGAGAAGGAGGACAAAGCCAGCCCTGCACCTGGCCAGTAGAGTTCACTGTTGTGTGGTTTGGTGGCTCAATGTCTGACGATTTTGCCTGTCTAACACTGGAAACTTAACTCTCCTTGTGGAACCTCTAGTGTGGAAACTACTCACTCCCATGGCTGTGTGAATCACCCTGCACACCACACGGCAGATCCTTTACCTGGTGAGCCACTTGAGGTCCTGGTTCACTGTTGTTTTTACCACGCTACCAGACTCTTCTGTTTATCTATACTACACTGCTAAGCATTTATAATTTTGTTTTTTAAATTGACAATACATTCTTACTTCCAAACCACTGAGAAGCAACTAACTGTTTTTATCCCCCATATGAAGTCTCCTGAAGTTCGATGGATGAGCTCTGTGACTTTTCACCCATTGAGCCAAAGCAATGCATGTTACCAAGCTATTGCAAAGACCCAAAGCCAAGCTCACCAGCTCACTGTGAATCAGATTTGAACCAGTAGGCTCTCAATCGTATGACTCACTCTGTTCTCCATGTGGTAGTCCCTTTACTGAATGATACATCTGTGGACACCTGTCTTTTAAACTTTCGCACTGCGAATGTATTGTGAAAATTAGGTAAAACCCATTTAGTCATGAAGTTCTTACAGGTAATGTTTATTTTTAATGTTTTCATGCTTTATAATAATTTGAGACTTTCAAATTAAAAGCAGACTTTCAACAGCAATTGATTGTTAACAAGGCCAGAAATAAGAATTCAAACCAGCTCTGTTTGTAAAAGAAAAAGAACAATTTTGCCTGAGAGATTTCATCATTCGAAAGCAATACTGCTTCCAGCCATGTGTGACTTATGCTTTATCCCGTTGACTATATGGACTTATAACTGGATCCTGATAGGAACCCGGGCTTTAAAACATTATTCACAGCAGGTTATTTTATCTTTATTTTCTGAATGCATTCAAGTGAATCCCCATTTCCAAACAATATGAGGAAGAAACTGTGAGGTACGCTTGATCGGACACAGAGCTCATCTCGATAGGGAAAGAAAATGACACCGTCTCAGCACTTCTCCACATCTACCTTGCATGAAGCGTTTTCCCCCTTCCATTAAAATGTGCCTTCTATTTACTTATTTACAATTTGCCATTTTAAAATTCTATCACCCCTTCAGATGTGACACAAGCTGAAGCAGACAAGGAAGTCCCATAGAAAGGGGGAAGTTTGTGGCATGGTGATGGGTTTTGTGAACTGGTCTTGGCTGAAATTATGGATTAACTGTTCTCCATTAGGAATCTTTTGTTTTGTTTTCAATGGCACATCTCCTCCTTTCTCTTCAATGAAACTGAATTTGGATCTCTAACTTTTTTTCACCTGGCATATCTTACCCTGTGCCACAGTTCATATGGAAAAATGAAGGGACTTTTACAACAGTCTAAAACAGGGCTTCCCAACCCTGGACCCTGGTCCTGGGGTCTTTAGGTTTTCATTGAGCTCCAACTGATCTCTCAATTACTTAACTAGACCCTTAATTGAACTGATAATTTGCTTAATTAGACCTTTTTACTTGTTTTCAGCTCTTAAACAGTTGCATATTTCAAGTTAGCTATAACATTTTATAAGTAACTTGAACTCTGCAACATGTTTAAGGTTTAATTAAGCAAAGTATTAGTTCAGTTAAGGGTCTAGTTAAGTAATTGAGAGCTCAGTTGGAATGAAAACCAGAAGACACAGGGGGTGCCCAGGACCAGGGTTGGGAAGCCCCGGTCTATAAACTTCATTAATAGCAAACATTCTTTAAAAAAGGCATTTCCTCACAATGCTGTCCTCACTACTGCTATTCTTTCTTACTTTATGAAATTGATACTGTGGCAGAGCAGAGGCCGTGCACAAGTACATGTTTTTGTATTTTCAGTTGCGTAAACACAATTTAACATGTTTTGAATTTAAGTTCGTCAGGGATGGGGTTGTCTCTGACAAATCCAGGTGAAGTCTGTGGCTGGGGCTTAATTGAATAATTGGTGATCAATTAAACGCAGCTACAAAATATGAGCCAGATCACTTTGTTTCGAGAGACGAGAGGGGTTAATAGCAGCTATAGCAGTTGAGAAGTGTTCACACAAAAGAAACTTTCAATGTATTGGTCTTTCTTAATTTTGGAAATACTAAAATCAACTTCAATGGTAAATTCAAAGGCAAACATTTAGACCTCTAACAGGGAATGTTTAGTCTGTGCTGCGTGCCAGCTCGGCTCACTCATCTGGTTGCTTCATTACTACCTGCTTTAGCTATTCATTGCTTCCCCTACTAGTGCTTTTTGCCTCTGATGTATTGTTGCAGACTGTCACAGTTTTTCTCCAAATCTTCAACCATTTGCAGTAGACAACAAGTAGCTCTCTTAACTTGCTTCCTGTTAGCTCATTTACCATTGCTGCCCTGGTATGCATACAGCATTATGTATATCTTTCATCCCTTCTACACCATGAGGGCATCTAAATAAAGATAGTAGTATTATGCAAATCTACATTTTTATCTTTGTGAATTTTATTTGGAAAGTTATTGATATTTATTCTTCTATTGGAGGATGGATTACAGTGCATTGAACATTTTTAGTTGGGGAATGCATGTAATAAAACATTCATGTCCACTTATATTTATTTCTAAAGAGACCTAGATGCTTAGTTCGGACTAGCTGATTAACCCTGCACATTTACTACCACAGTGGATATCAGCAATTATAGATGGCTGAGGAGGTCTCAGCCAATCAGAGCACATATTGTACCTGCTGTATTCCATGACTGAGAGACCCAATTCGTGATATCAACCGTACCATATTGAGTTTCTACTGTAATTTATCGTGATGTCATCTGCACCTACAACTGCACCTATTAGAATTCCATGCAAAAATACAATGCAATCATTCAAGTGCTTCGAGAACCAAATTTACATTAGAAATAAATACAAATTTCTGTAATGTTTCTGAACACAGTGACTCTTGGTTACGTCACTATTGGAAATTAAACAGAAACACAAATCAATATAAATACAGTATAGAGAAATTATATAAATACAGTATAGAGAAATGATTCTCAAATACCAGTTGCATCGGCATTAAAATATTTATAACTCATTCTTTCATAAATATTGCTCCTTTTTTAAACCCCATTTAAACAAGCAATTAATACATTTCACATTTCACCTGGTCACAGACTGTAACGTACTGTAGGGTATTGCTTTTTTTCTTTTATAATGCAACTGTTAAAATAATATCACAAGAACTGTCCTTGCTTACAGCTCTTCAGATTGTATTTCTTATTGGTCTCTAGTTACACAGATTAGTGACAAGCTATTTAACTTTACTATTAAGAATGATCTTCAGTGCACAGTAGTAAGATTTCATTGCTGCCCAGTTCACATCTCTCATTAATGGATCATTTGAAACCGCAACACAACACAGCACTTCAGCCTCTGTGGGACTCTCTGAGGGAGCCTGCATGACATCTTCACTGTGGAGTGAAATTAAAGCTTTTCCTAGATGACATATTTCTTAAAATATTAACTCCAGACCAAGGCCACCTTCCCCCGTTAGTTAAAACAGGTCAAACACCCTGGCATCTTTGGTCTCTTCACATCATGTCAAATTACTCATCGAATGAACATAGAATCTCCCTTGCTCTCACTTAATGCAACATCCAAAACAAGGAGAAAGAAAAACACCTGGGAGCTTCACCTGATTCAGCTACCCAGGGCAGAGGTTATCTATAACTTGTATTATAGGGGTTGTAACACTGAGTGAGGAGAGCTGTAATAGTGTAATATTTCTGCAGAATATTAAGCATGTATGTTTTTCCACTGGGTTTACAGGTTTGTACTGAGAGCAAACTTCTGAGCACAATGGACCTCCTGCATTTTGCAAGTAGAATCCTTCTAATTCTTACTGTGATGTTCAGTTCATTTTCACATGTTCTCTGTTTCTACTTAGCCTAGAATGCAATGCTCTGCTGCTCTCCGGTTCTAGATTGGGGTTGACACCTTTGCTGGTATCTCAGCTGACAGCACAGCTCTTAAACTAGAGAACAATAAATAACTCTGTTGTTTAAACCTTGTTACACTATGGTTTTCTCATGGTTCACCACAAACTATTAACATGATTTACCATGGCTAATGATTGTCATGCCATGCTTGGCATAGGCTACCACAGCCAAAACCATGGAGTTTGAAAACATGGTCATACATCAAGAAATACTGCGCCAACAATGGTATTATGATACAGTATGATTCCTTTTTTAAGTCTTTTTTTTGCCCAGTTTTTTTTTATTTCTCCCCAATCTAGAATGAGCAATTTTGTTCCTAGGGTTAAAAGGAAGTCAGTCATTTAGAAAAGGGGCAGAGCTTCGGTGCACTAACTCATCGACCCGGAAGGGAAACGATGTGGCAGCCGTGGATTGGAGGAGCGGCTGCAATCATTTACCAAGGGGTCATGAGTGACGGTGCTTCCGGGACGAAGTGACTAATTCTGTTCCTTCGTTTTGGTTAAGGAATCGACCTGAAGGGCATCTATTATATCGTGCGTGAGTTGTTTCTTGTTATTTTGGTCTTGTCTCGAACTGTTGACTCTTGTTATTTATATAGGTAAACACTTCCGGAGCTGTTGCAAGAGGCCAGCACAAACTTGGACATCACTTCACTTGTTACCACGATTAATTGTATTTTGCACCACAAGCACTCATCCAGGACTGGTGATCATGTTTGTGTATTGTGCGTGAATTATTGACTGTGTTTATTATTTGGGACATCAACCTGTTTATTTATTCCAGTGCATTACACATTGTTATGTATTGCCTGGAATTATTGGTCAGTCGCCTTACCAGGATTAAAAAACAGTTCTGGGTGGATTACAATTGTCTGTCTCCTGATTAAATACTGCATCACTCCTGCACCTGTACAGTGCAAGCCACTTTGCTACAGACCCTTAATAGTTTAGTTTTTTGTTCGCTTCTAATTTGTTAGAAAGCAGATACCTTTTTGGTTCAGTTCAGTTTTGTGGGAATTTTACAGGAATCATTACAGCTGTAATTATAATGTTGTTATAACGATCTCAAATTGCATGAACATTGTATAGCAGATGTTGGAATTATGATATAATGCAGACTATATAATGATTTGTGCTCATCACTCTTCAAAGTAGTAAATTACATTTGGAGTCTATGAGGATTTCACTGGTAGAATGTCAATGCTTTAGACAAGGCTTTAGAATTGGGATATTAGCCAGGACAGTGAGAAAAACGTGGAACACTTCAAAAAAATATTTATATAGCTAAGATTTACATGTACAGTCATCTGTTTTGTTGTGCTTTTTCACTGCAATAAGCAAAAGACAACAGACTATCCTTTTACTTTAGTTGTGTCAAAGTACAAGGGCATTATTGGAAAAACGAGGATGCTGTTTAGACCACAGTAATAAATTTAGAATGTTTTATCAATATCTGCTGCAGTTTTCAGTTGACATTATGATTAAACCGTGAGGCAGCTGTCAGCTAATTGCCACTTTTTAATTTTCCGCAATGGGTTGCCCTTTGCGGCCCATTTGTTAACCTTTTCAATTGTATTCCCGCCTCTCTGGTTTCCTTTCCGCAGCATTTTGTCTGCTTCTTTGCTTTTATCCCATCATCAGCCGTTGAACTGATGCTGGAGACCAATTAGATAATTTTGGAAAGCACTCACCCCAGACAAAACGGGGCCCTGATTCACAAATGTCATTCCAGTAGAAATTTGTGAATTCTTAATTTTTTCAATGAACCAGAACAAGCTACTCATTTACTTTCTCTTGTCTGTCATTACGCTTTGATTGGCCCTGTTCAAATACATTGGAAAACTGCAAGTGCAAAGCTTCAGAGGAAAGATACCGTTTATCTATTCTTAGTCAACATTCTGTTTATTTACTTTGTTTCCAGTAGTGGCCTAGATAACAATTCCCTTATCTACGACTTTCTAATGACATCTATGCAGGTTCCAGAGTTTGAAGACAATATTAGTTTCAACACTGTGGGTGCTGAACCCAGCGCCTTGGTAACAAAGCTGCATCCTTGATGAGCTACATAACAGAATAATTTGTATTTGTTTGGCCATAAGTCTACCCACCGTCTCAGTGAGAGACTCCCTCAAGGAGGTGAGGCCTGGCACTGCCGAGCCTCCAAGGCGGGGTGGTGAGCTTTGCCTGCCCCAAAGAACAAGACGCAGCTGTAACGGTAGTGATGGGGGGCAAAAATGCAAAAAAAAAAAAAAAAAAAAAAGGAGGCTTGACTAGGAGTTTAAATAGTAAGCAGATTGAAGAAACGCGAGGAGCCCTATGCTCCTGCCTCCTGAATCACACTGTGGTTACGATTAGGCTAGACTGAAACCACCACATTCATTTCACTTGTAACCTTGGAGAAAGGCAGGCTGGCGAGTTGACCTGCTGCTTCACATACTGCAGCTATTTAAAAAAAAAAAAAAACACCCGGTGATAATATTTGATTGGCAGTTTCAGAACTAATACTGTTCAATCACTCTGTATCTTACTTCCAATAAAAACAAATAAAACGCGAGTCTGTGACCATTATGAGCCCCTGGCAGACTCGTATTGACGTAATTTGTTTATTTAGTTTTTTCAATTACATTTCATCTGACCAGATTTGAAAGTGGTTCAAATATATTTTACATGGATTAGAATTACAACAAACAAATAGACTATGCCTCTGCTAAACTGAAAATATTAGATTTATATTATATTATTATCTTGTGATGTTACGGCCTAATAATATTACTTATACTATGATGTAGATAATAGATTTGAGCAGAAATGTAATTGTAGTCAGAGTGGATCATCCAGAAAGCACTGAGAACAAAATATTGTAACCGCTTGTGTTTTTATTGTAACAGTATATACTTGCATTCTGTAAAACAGATACCATGTCTGTGTCATCATTCATATGGGATATGCTAGCCTGTAATTAGAACACAATGGGCTTGGTCCACACAAAGCACACCATTAATGTCTCTGCTGTTATAATTGTGAACTGCCCTATGAAACCTCCAAAGTAATCTGTTTCTGCAGTCACAATCCAAAATACCAATATTGTCACTTTTCCTCTTAGATATACACATTGCGTGCTTTAACTCAAAGGAAGCACTGGTTGAAGACACATTTAGATTTTTGATGATTCATTTGACTGCACTGCTATTTGAAAACAAGAGGTCATTGACGTCTCCACGAGAAACAAAAACAAAAAACAGTACAGTACAGAAACATTGATCTATCTATATGTAGTTATTATTATTATTATTATTATTATTATTATTATTGTTATTATTATTATTATTATTATTATTTCTAGATTCCACACATCTAAGACAATTTCAATATCCATTTTCTTGTCATCATTAGCAATATCACTGAACTCAAATAATATATGTGGATTTGCTTGTTTTTTTTACTTTAGTTTATTAAGTTTTTTAGTTCCACTCTATAAACGTATTAAACCTCAGTAGTCTTTGTAGTTATATATTAACTCATGTGTCAAACTCAGAGTAAGGCCATTTGTTTTGTTTGTTTTTTGTTTAATTGATTGCTTTGAGCTCATTTACAAAGATGTCATGGCTTCTGCAGTAGACACCAATAGAGAACCACACAGAAGCATAGCTTAATAGTAACTACATTTAAATACAAAGCTACTGTATAATTACACTGCACAGAAAGTAATACTGTATGTCTTGAAATATATTGTGTTATTGGTACCAAAATTGCTTTGCCAAATTTGACTTGGATTAGAATGTATCTCATAAGACTTGTCAAATCCTTCGTCATTGCCTTCTCACATAGTCTGTTGATAAATTCAACTTTTCAGTTAAAAGAGCCATACTGATGCTCTGCAGAGCTATGCAAAAAAAAAAAAAAGAAAAAAAAACTTTTTCAACAGTACTTGCTTCAACCAAAGACTACCGATTGCCCTTGTTGTGTTTTGTAAGCCATTAAGAGCCTTGCATGGGATACTTCTATCATATTGGGGAGCTCAGTAAACCATATATGGCTCAGGAGCTGTCCCATGTGTAGACCTGCCTGAACCAAAAAAAAAACAGACAAAGCTTCATCTAGATGTCTTTCAGCAACAGAATTTTGTGATGACAGAACAGCTTGCTTACCGTCATGGCCATCATGAGAGAAGGGTTTGGCTCCCGCTGATCTCTGTGATATGAAATGATTTTTACAAAGGGGACTGGGATTTTAGATGATTTCATTAACTGTTATGAAGTAATTAGATTTAAGGTGGACACAGTGTTTCACTAAAACATCTGGTGTATTTCCCCAAGAATACGACACTACCTTATTTCACACTGTTTTAAACCTGCTGTCTTTGACTGGGAGATTTGTTCTGGTTCTATTGTTTTCCTTTCTGGTTCATCAGTTCAAACACTTGGCCCTCTTTTAGGAGTCACAGCTGTTTAAAGAATACCAGAATATAGTTTGATAACCATTTTAAAGATGGCTTCTAAGGGACTACCTATACTCGCCTGGATAAGATGGATTTTACTAGATAGTTTTCTACCACTGCATCGCCTTAAAATAGATGAAACCACCAAAAACATTGCTACAGTTACTTGACTGAAAATCCCAGCAACTGCTGGTTGGTGACCGACTAGGTGTTGGGAATTGGAATAAATATTTGCTGTCCTCTTACTGGGCACCCAGCAGATATCCCAAAAATATCCAGAGCAGGATTACAGCAGAAAGCTTCATTTATGAGTATAGACAACAAACAGTTGACTTTAGCAATGATTTATATTGGACCTATTTTTTGGGGGGCCAGCTTAACCAACAACTCAACCAAGTCCCACTGAACCAGTAAGACCAGCTTTTCAGCAAAACCACCAGTACCTACAGTGTACCTGAAATATAATTACAGTAACAAGCGTAACTTTGCAAGCTATTTTGTTGTGTGCTGTGCTCTTCTGCCCTCAATCTGTGGTAGAAAGGCACTATTCAGCCCTCAATCTACAATAATGTGTTATATATTTACATGTCCAGGCAACACACCAAATTACAGTTAAGTGATTTAAAAAAATAAATAATAATAATTGGATTTGTACAGATTATGTTGTTCGGTTATTGCTGATGCAGTAATGAGGACAACAGTACTCCATCACACATGAGGTTTGTGATATTTTCTTGTTCAATTATTCAATAATACAGTCCATTGTGCTCCTGCATTACCTGTGTTACCCTGTATATAAAGAGAGTTTATGATGCATGTTATGCAAAGATGGCATCACAACTCATGAAAACTACCAAACTAGGCCTCCAGAGAGAAAGTCATGAGAGGCTGATGAATCAAACACCATTTAATCCAAAAATATCACCAGTACAGGTATGGACAAAAGTTTTGCATCACTTAGAATTTTAGCATTGACATAATTAAAAAAATACAACTGTATGACCATATGTGACAGAGTGGTGAGTGAATACAGCTGAGTGCAAAGCAGACTGGATACAAAACAAACAGACAATGATTTCCAGGTGCAAGGAATTTACAATGTCCATAGCCTTATGACAAACACCTGTAAAAAATAATGTTGGTGCAATACAGCGGCGTGTATCACTAATTGTAATCCCCTGGTTTGCCCGTGACCCAAAAGTCCAGTTTTATACATACACCAACAATAAACACAGAACACAACCACAGTTTTTAGTGACAGTGAATACGTGCTAATACAGTTCTCTGTGAATGCAGGGGTGAAAGTGATGTCCAGGTTTATGCTGGCTTGCACTACAGCTCTGGATCGTGTTACTGGTAGTTTAGTTAAGTAAGACAACAGTTACAACAAACATTAACAAACACAGGACAAGCACTCACGGTTTTCAGCGAATAACACAGTCTCCTTTTAGGTTGTATCTAACCATTTACAAAGGAAAAGATCACTTTCACTATGCCCCCTATTTATACCCTCCCCCATGACCCCTAGGTTAACGAGTGCATCCTCTCCTCCAATCCGGGAATGCCACACTGTTTGCCCTCCAGGTCATTGATTTTGGGTACCGTAGCTCCACCCATTTTCTAGATGGCCGACTTCCACCTAACCCAAGGAATAAATTGTCATGCCATTTAGTCCAGGGTGCTCTGTTCCCTTTACACAGAGCCCTCATAGGTCAGGAGGGAGATCTAACACCAAGAATCATTCGATCTCTGTCACATCATAATTTAAATCTTTTACTGGACATAATCAAAGAAACTACAAAATGAAATTGCAAAAGTCTACCTGAAGCCATAATAATAGTACAGTATGTCATGTTAAATTTTGAAATGTCACAATGTCAGTTTTTCGTTAAATGGCAAACAACAAAGCGGTATGTAATTCAATATGTTAATATTCAGCAGGTTTCATTTGTCTTATGAAGCAATATTAGTTAATTCTATAGGGTGATGCAAAACTTTTGGCCAGAGCTATATATATAGAGTTTTTTCCTGCTCTCCATCCATTTATCGCCTCCCTATTTAACAGCATTAGCACTTTAACAACCTACAGTAGAGGGCTGCAAGGTCTTTTATTTCAATCCACTTTAAACATCTACATGAAGTAAACTGAACTATTCTGTGATGTGTTCATGTTGCGCGCTGTGCTCTTGAGCCTAGCAATTGTTTCTACTGACAGAAGTACACCTTAATTTATTAGATACCTGTGCATAGGATTGGTTGTTGCCATATTGGGAAGTTTACTTAAACATAAAGAATCAGTAAGATTACTAAAAAAAAGAAATCAAATGATAAGAATACCTGTTTAAACTTTCTTGTTTGTTTGCAACTTAATATTGGTTCTCCTTTCTCCACAAAATTACTTCAAGCCATGTGTGCACACTTAACCTGCCCAGAGAATGCTTTATTAATTGTCTTTGCTGAGACCCGAAGGAACCTGCTTGCAGAGGGCGGGGAAGAATATCATTGGAAAAGCATGTTCACACCAAGGTTTGTCTGTTTTCCATTTGCAAAATTGTGTGTTCATTCTCAATAGGAACTCGTCAAATGCAACACAGAGCAGATGGATGTACTCTGAGGCTGGTGAGATGCTTCCAAAGCATTGCTGTCTTCCGCCATAAGGGAACAGCTTTTAGCTTACAGAAACCTGCAGTTTGGAATTGTAGCCAAAGATTTCAGTTCAGATCATGGAGCTTTCCCTCTCCGAGAACTGTGAATGTCTTCGGATGCTACAGACCTTGTGGCTTTTACAAAAATGCCATATGTGCCCCCCTGCCAGGCCTGCCCAGCTTCGTAGATTACTTTTAACCTTTAGCGGATTTTGGGTATAGTCCAAAAAGCTAGATTAATGGCCAAGCAAAGTAATTTTATTTGGAATCTGTTCTTAAGAGGACGTTTTCTCATTAATTTAAGCTTGAATCATTCATTTTCCTATTCTCAGGAATAAAGTGGAAATGATTGAATGTCAGATTGCCACTTAGTTTGTCTGAATATACTTTAATACATTTAAAGCACATGGATCCTTCCTATTTTGTGGAAAACCATTATAAAAGCCAGCCTAATTGCTTTATTTGAATTATATTTTTTTTATTTGAATTATATAATTATTATTATTATTTTTTTTTTTTTTACTGTATGAAACTAAAACACGGTTTGCATGAGAAAATATTCTAACATGTTTCACCAGACAACACCAAACAGAGATCTTATTGCATATTTTAAAATATAATAATGCATAATGGACCCTATATAATAATGTAATAATGCACAATGAACCCTATTTACAAAGCTTTTACTCATTAACAAGTACATTTTTAATGGGTTTGGGATGCCTGTTTCAAATCACTCATAAAATATAGGCAAACACCCACTAAACATTCTTAAGGATAACATATTCAAAGTTATTTTACATGATGTGAAAAACTACTCTTTTATTACAAGGGCTTCACAAGGACTTGTTGTTCATTTATTCAATAATAGTCTATAATAGATGGATATCTTGGATCACCTTGTACATGAAAAAAAAAAAAACCCAAAAAAACAACAAACTGTAATTGCTGTTAAGTCTTGTTGCCCATACTGCTGCCATTGTTATCCGCAGAGCACCAGCTGGGCAGCTATTGCTTTGGAGAGGGTTCGCCGGCACCGCAATTCTCTCTGCTTGAATTTGTTTGTTGAACCCGCCCAAGACAGCTCTCATGTGCTTTTACACTCCTGTGAGAGACAATGCTGTTTTCCTCAGACAAAACAGTTTCAATTCCTTGACGTGCAGGTACTCTCTGATTTTACCATCTTTGAAGTATTAACTCCCCAGGTCATGCCATGACTCATACATACCAAGACAGCCTGGCTTCTTCTGTTTGTCTGAAGGGTAATAGCTTGACGGAAGCTGAAAGAACAAAACAAACATGAACTCTTCAGGGTGACACTTTTTATTATTTTATAGGATTGTTGTTGTTTTGGACTGGGTAAAACCCTGTCAATTAAAGGACAAATTAAAAATTGTGACAGTTCTTATAAATCTTTGTAATTTATGAATACTTTTGTTACTGGTAGCAAAGCTTGTTAGTTTTTTTTTTTTTGTTTTAATACATTATATGGCTAGAGCTATGATTGACCACCTGGTTTTGTATGTACATTTCCTTTTCTTTTTTCATTGGAAATTTAATACAACATGACCATAACAAAACAACACAAAGCATTTTCTTCCTTTTGATTTAATTTTCTTTGCAACTCTTTCTACAATTCCTGTCACAAATCTGAATCTTGTTTCAGAGATGTTGTCCATCATTATTAGTAATGCTGTCGATGTCTTTGCAAGTAAAAAAAAATAATAATAAAGGTTATAGTTTTGTTTTGAAAAAGATGCAAGCATCATGACTTAGGTTGTATACTCTTTACACATACCTACAAATGAACATACAGAAAAGAGTAGATATAAAATCAAAAAGGAGACCGTGCTATAAATATTCCCTCCTGGAAACAGGTTTTCTATAAACAATGGTTCCTTCCAGGGGTGGCACCATGCTTGGGCCTGAGGGGCCTGGGCCCACCCAGTTATGGAGTGATTGACAATAAAAACATTTCATGCCAAACCGTATCAGGCTGTAATCTGCTGCGGTGAGTCTAGCTCATCCTCGTGGTTCAAAAAATATATCCGTCCCACCCACCCCAGTACCGCTGTCATGGTTATGAAAAAAAGATTGCTGATTTGATGGCTGAGATACAAAATTTTGTGTCTTCGATAGTATAGTATCGAAATTAAACGTGTCGGCAGCAAACATACAGGAACTTTTCTTTCATTGCAAGGCACGCAAGCAACCAGCTTGTGCAGCTGCTGTTTAGTTATTTATACTGTATAAAGGGGTAATTGTATGTACAAAATAATGTGATATCTTGTAACAATTGTAAGTCGTCCTGGATAAGGGTGTCTGCTAAGAAATATAATAATACAGAACGTTTGGCCAAATCTGCAGTAAACAGTAGCTATATTTGTGGCTTATGCATTAGCTATGTCCCAACAAATTTTGTAAAAAGAAAACAAACTGACGATCAACAAATGCACCAGTAATGTAAGTATCTTCATTTAATTTTATCAATTTGAATTCAGTTGACTGATGCAGCTGAGACGTATATTATACTCAACTCATGCCTTTATTCCTGTTTTGTTTGTGTTCCCATATAACTGACACTTTTCTAAAGCTCAAAGGGAAGTACTAACATTCACTTTTAGTCACTGTATGAGAGCTTTTTAAATTTAAGCTCACTTTGGGAAGTCGAATACATGTTTTCTATAAATGTGGTAGTGACTTGTAGCTCGCTAACGTTATGGAATTTGTGCTGCTGTGCCTATTGGTGGTAGATTGGATGTCCGACTGTGAAAATATTTTGGTAGAGTATTCGTTCTTGGAGAATATGGTGCTATTTCTGTCAATATAGAGTGTCCTCAGTATGCATATTGGCAATTACGTCATTATGTTTATGTCATTAAGTCATAAACAGCCCATCGGAGAACATTTAGGGCCCAGCCGGATACTTAAATCCTGCTGTTAAGATTTTAGTATAGTTCACAGAATGTGAAGTACATTCACCTTGCTAGATGAAAAAATATAATGTTGCTGAACACCCTAAAATAGGTCAAAATTGATGACTGTCTGCAGTTTAATAGGGATGGTTCTGGTCTACTATATGATCAAATGATCTTTACATTAGTAATAAGAACAGGTTCGAGACACTAAAAGTCCTTGAGGGGAGCTAAGCAGAGCCATTAATAAACTCAGGATATCTAAAATGATGTCCCTGGATGAGAGCGCTCAAGTGCCCCCGAGGCACTCAGTATTTATCTGGGTGTCCAGACAACAGGCATCTCATTGCTGCAGTATTTTAAACCTGCTTCCTCCATGTATTTTTAGCTGTTCTATATTGTGTGTATGAATCCCCCTTGCCATTAAGGCGAGCATAACTAAAACCATGGGTTTACAGTCTGGAGCTGATAAATCCCCTCGTGCAACGGTCCATTAGAATGCGGAGCTTTTGCTGTAGCTTTTAAACTATGGCAAAATGGTGTACCATGTTACAGTATACATATCCGCTATTTATATCATACTTACCTGTGATTTACCTTGCTTGTCTGTGCTACCATGCTTGCACTATGATTTTAGTATTATTCTTTGGTTTGCTTTTTATCATGATGTATCCCACTATCCCAAAAGTAAAACAACTTACTAGAAATTGTCAACTTTAGTTGTCCTCCAGGATAATGACCAGCACAACAATACCACTTTGCAATTCTGTCCAAAAAAAAAAAAAAAAAAAAAATCCTAACCAATTTCAGGTATAACATCCTTCAAATGGGGTTGTGGTTCCCTGTCAAAACCATGCATTTTGTTATCTCGATTAGGAAGCCTTTCCTGGAGACAAATGGTGCACATGATGAGCCGTTAATGAAAACACATGTAGATATCTCTACAGGACCCAAGCTGTTGTGGTCTTCCTACAATCTTATTGCCCTTCATGTGGTGTCGCTGTATGATAAGCTCTGTGGTGAAGTTTCCACAACAGAAGAATTTGTGGCCAGCTTACTATATAATCATCCCTGTACTGCATGACACTGTGTAAAATTATTCATGACAAACATAAGACCACACCTTAATCGTACAATGTTAAAAGAATATGTTATGCCGTAACAATTAATTATGACTTCTGATTTGCTTTTATTTTGTCCTACATTTCTACACTACACAGTGACAACTGAATTAATCAATCACTTTAACACAGCTAATTTAAGGTCAATGGTTGAATCAGAAAAATAACGGTCTGGAGTTTTCAGGCAGTTTAAAGTGAGTTGCCACTTAGTTGAAATACAGCACAGTACTTTATAACCTTATAAAAACTCACAATTATGTAAGCAATTGCTACTTCATAGAAATTGAAATGCAAACAAGGCTCTTATAATATATTAATACTGCTCATTGGAGTTGCATTAATTAGTTCATTAGTTTACAGCACTGCTGGAATGGCTTTATTCCATAAATGTGCTAATTGTAGCCTTTCTTTCATATTGCAAGTCACAAGGGCTTGACCTTGAATGTCTCTTTCTCTAAAAGTCATCTGCGTGCTTTGACTCTTTTATATTGTGTGAATGCTGAACTCCTTTCTGGAATACCCCCAAAAAGTCAGCTTCAGTGAAACTTTTGATTCTGATGAGCATGAATCGACTGTTAAAAACAACACTTATAGGAAGGACCCATCGGAGTTGCTCTTTTCTGCAGAAGGGTTTATCATTGGTAAGTGTTCTTCACTAACTACTGAGAAAAAGACTAATAAAGACATAGTATTTGTTTTTAAATAGTATTAATATTGGAAAATATTTTTTCCTATCAATGTATCCCACACACAACTAATTCATACCACCACGGCCAGCGTAACCATAAAGATGGCAAATTGAAGGGGGCGGCAAAAATGGTACATAATTACATTTTACACTTAACATTTCTTTAGTGTAAAATGTTCATCAACTTATATCACTGTTGCTTGTTCTGCAAAACCTATTGCTAATGTTAAGGAAGCATATCATGAGCAGTGGTGTAGTCCTAAATCTGGAAGTACCGGAACGCTGGGGGGCGGGGTGATCATGCCGGTGTGGTGTTATGAAAATGTGATCTTCCCCGGAAACAGGCTTGTGGTTGCTGAGCCCGTTGCTAAGCATTACTTGATTTCATTTAATTACCTTGACAATGATTCTTAAAAAAGGACGTTGCTAATACAGGATAATCAAAACTTTTTACCGATTTTTATGTCAATGAAATTTTCCGATGGCTGTCCTGGAAATCGCTACTTTTGTAGCTAGGTGCTTTTGACAACAAATCTCACCAAGTCAGCCCTTAAAGTCACCAGATTTAAATTAAATTGTTAAATTGGAAACTTGCTTGAAGACGCCGAAAAAAAGAAATTGTTTAATTGGTGCCCAAGCACTGAAATTAGAGTGGTTGTGTACCACTTAAACATGTTCATAACACATCGGTAAAGATTCTTTAATTCTTTAAAGTTAATTCTTAAATCAAGGATCTGCCTACATAAATAAAAGTAACAAAAGAATTGCTGATTAATAAATAGTGTCACTGTATAGTTGACAGTTGATGTCACTACCATTTGTAACCATAGTTGTATACAGTTTTGTGACAATGTAAAAAAAAAAACAAAAAAAAAAAACATTATCTGGTGTACAATATGTGTTTATACATTGATATATATATATATGTGAAAAGGGAGGTCGGCAAAATTTCGTTTGCCTAGGGCAGCAAAAATCCTTGCGCCGGCCCTGCATACCTCTGAGCCAGGAGATTGAAGTTGGTTGGATTGCATCAACTGGTGAATTGTGAGCCAATCTACAATAAAATGCACCATTTGATATTAACCCACTGGATGCATGTAGGTATCCTATGAGTCCTAGAATGGCACAGTGGTTTTCAGGGGCAGCTAGCTTTTGCATTTACATCCAAAGTTGTATTTAATTCATGTTATTCAACACTGTAGTAGCATATCAGTACCATGCTGTAGAACACTAAGTAATATTTGTTTCAATGTGTTACCATTGCTTACTGATCAGACTGTGATTTGTTATGGGTTCTTCTTCTGTTAATAATATACATTGATATTATAATGGCACCTCCATGGTAATATTCATACTCTTCTTTACAGTGTGTTTATGGTATTTTTAATGTAATAGACATTTTCGATTGGACAATCATGGTTATATATTCACTGGTCTTCCTAACGATTGCCTTCCAATTGCACAACTGGTTGAGAATGCTGCTGCTTTTTGGAAAAAAACAATTTAAGATTCTGCTTTTGACCAACACAGCTAGCAGACTCCCACCTACATTTCAGATCTACATTCACAATCAGTAATAAAGTTACCCCAAGTTAACACCATCCAATCAAAAAAAGGGACTAGTGAAAGCAGATTAAACATCAAGCAGGTTGGAAAGGAGACTCTTCGCAGTTAGCATTGTGGAATGATTTTCTCCCATTTGATCTCATGGAGGAAATTACCTTATAAACATTCAATGTGAAGGATGCGAGATGGGTGTTTAACCTCAGAATGTGGTATGACAGACTGGTTTCAGGAAAGCAGGTGGAATGATGTAATATTTGTCATTGCCATTCTGTAACACTATTATAACTATATCTCTTCATTAGGCTGTGTGTTTTACATACAGTATGTGATATTAACGCTCCAATAGGAATATGTTGCCAATGAAGTTTTATGACAAGAAATATGTTATCCAGACATCCAGAGTGAGAAAAGATAGAGCTGAAAAGAAATATATTTTTCCTCATGTAAATGTAGTCCAATATATTAAACATAAGGTTAAATCATCTCATAATTTGAATAAAGCACTGGGAATTAGGAGAAGCTTGTACGATAGAGCTCAGACAAACTGGGTGAAGAAAACCAGCAAAACAAACCAGGATTAGAGAACTATCTAAAAAGCCATTAGGGGGCAAATGTTTGAAAATATCAGGCTCTGTTTTAATGATCTTAATATCCAGACATCCAGAGTGAGCCAGCTGCCCAACATTTGTATGCTGTACATATCTTTCTCAGGAGAGCATGTGTTTGAATCAAAACATTGGAGGTATTTATAGGTGTTTGACGGCATGACAACTACTTGTTATTGTTTATATTCAAATCCATGATTTATTCTTACATGATGTAATGGTGTTCTATATATTGTGACATCATTTTTACTTATATCTTTAAATTTATATTAATTCTAATTAACATTATTTTACATAAACTTATATTTATATTATCATGCAATGCTGGCTCTGAGGATCAGCCTTGATTTGGCCTCCCCAGCTCATCAGCATGCACAACTTTTGAATGAATTTTGTTTATTTATTTTATTAAATGTTATATATTTATTGGAGTTAATTAGTTCATTCTTTTCTGTTGAGTCCCTCTAGCATAATTGTGTTCATTCTATTATCCATCTACTTTCTTTTATTCTTTTATATGTCGCATTGTTTAATTTTAGCTGTTCTAATATTACAAACTTTACATAATTTATCAATGTCCTTGACTGGTGAAGTGCTGTACTATCGATTCATTCTTTTTTTTATTTCTAATTAATGAAAGGTGCTTCTGAATTATTTTATATAAACACTTGACATGTACCTGTGCAAGTATTTATAGAACCTATTCTGTCAATTATTCTTTTATGTTTACTGTGAATTAAAATATCATCTAAATTAGCTGACTAACTGTAAATAACTGTACTTTTACTAACTGTAAACTAACTAAAATAACTGTTTTGAATGCTACAACTGGACCCTCAAGAAATGTTTTTTTCAATTTTTCTGAATTATGTAGAATATACCTTTTCTGGCTGTTTTTCTTCTTTATATGCAAAACATCTAAATGAAGAAGGGTTGTGCTGATACATTATTTTATGTGAATGTGCTTGCACTAGTTTAACCTGTATAGATAGCGGTGCAATTAGCACCATTATTTGGGTTGATGCTGTAACTACTAGTAACAAGCAACTCAAATATATAATCTCCATTTCTCTAATATTTCATGCCTTTTCTTACCTGATTGTGGGAGGAGGGTTGGTCAAGCTGTTCAGAGTTGTACAGGGTTCAGTGCATGATGGGTTTCAGTGCTCACAGCAACGCACTTCATCCATGAGGAGTCTTTTCAGAAGCAAGTGTTGCTGGCATACTGTAGTTGGCAAATAAGCATCAAATACTCACCCAGTAATACATTAAATGTTAGGATAATGCACATTATATAATGTATCCCTTAACATTCTTAGCTGATCATTACATGTTTTGTATCATTAAAAAATGTTGTCTCTTTAAATTAATAAAATTAATAAATGGTGAGACTATTGCACTTTTGCAGCAAAGACCTTGTTAAATCTGTTTTATCTTTACACAGATACATTATAAAAATTTGGAGAGAGAGAGAGAGAGAGAGAGAGAGGAGAGAGAGAGAGAGAGAGAGATGAGGAGAGAGAGAGAGAGAGAGAGAGGAGAGAGGAGAGAGAGAGTACCTCCCTAAGATCACCTTAGAACAACGGCGCTGCTGAGTATATGAATATGTTAGAAACATTATAAACAGTCTATTAAAACAGTCACACCAAGATATTGGATTTACATGGGTTTTAACAGGGAATTTAAATAAATTAATGAACAAATATAATTTGTAATGGTTGGTCCCGATGAATTATTCTAAAGTATAATAAAAACAAAACAAACACAGATATAAGAGTTTTCTGATGAATTCCTAGCTCTAACAACTACAGTATGTATTGCACCATTTGAAAATGACAAGTAATCTGTCTTCCCTGTTTGTAACTATTACTGTATACTATATTACTGTGTACAGTATGTGGTCACTATGGAAACTTGGCTTATAGTTAACACTTGTAGCAAAAGTTTTGCACAGCTTCTGAAATTGACAATTTCAGCTGCAGTTGGTGTTATTTCTAGAAATGTCACCTTCAAGCTTCAATTTTAAGAGCTTTGAAAGGAAGGTTTTATCCACTCTGAGCCTAATTTCAAAGCAAGTGCATAGACAATACTAACTCTAAAAGATACAATCACACCCTGAGCTTGCTCTGACTAATAAGATCTCAGTGGATACCAAGCAAGGATATGTGTTGCTCCTTTTAGATGAGTGCATGCATTTTTATGCTTTTCATCTTCACAGCACTAGCTGAAATAAAGCTGTTTTTTTCTCTACTGTTAGGTTACCAGTTTGTGTCCTGCTGCTTATGACTTATTTGCTTTGAAGTTCCTAAATTGGAAGGAGTCATATCTTATTTGAATCAGTCTCTCATGCCCTGCTAGCGATGTTCCTTAACATTTGAAACCATATTAACCATATATCAGTATTAAAATGCTCCTAAAAGGGGGCACTTAACTATCAGTTGGGCAACTTTCAACTTAGTTCTCAATAGTTGCTGGAGGGTAGTGTACAGCATATTATATTGTAGCAGTCTTAATTTGATCCACATACAGAAATCAGGGACACTGCTTAGGAGCTAAAACTTAAAATAAATAGAGCTAACAAACTAATTCCAGTGTTTCCTAAATCAAGATATGTCCTGGATTCCTATATAAATGCAATAACATTCAATAATAAAACCTCATGTGTACTTGATTTTTTAGTGGTATTTTTTCTATTAATGAACAACATTTTCAGATCTCTCCTTGCAGATACATATCTCAATTCAGCATCCCTGCTTTCTCCTTCAATAGGTCATAAAAGGAAAGCAGAAATGTTGAAAAGTAGGGTGGGTTACGGTACTGAGAAGGAGACTGAAAGCGTGAAGCTTCTTGAAGAGTTATTTTAAAACTCCCTGATGAAGTCCTCAGTAACTAATCATTGCTCTTCGAATATCTCCTCAGTAACTAACCATTGCTCTTCCAATGACACATGTGTTTTCAAGGTCCATGCATTCTTCATGTGACCTATTGAAGTATAATGGCTCACACCAAGTTTTGTCATACGTTTATTCGTTAGTTACTTTTTTTTTTTTAAATAAATAAAAAAATACTTTAAAAAAATTTAGTACACACACATGTATATCTATATATAGATGATATCTAATATATTATATATAATATTATCACACACACACACACACACACACAACACCAAACACACACACACACACATACACACACTGCTATGCAAAAGTCACTAAAGCATTTTTCTACTCTGATGCATTATGAGCATCAACAATTTACTCAAAACTTCCATTAGTGTTTTCTACTATTATAACAGCCTTGACTTGCATAAAGAAAAACATTGAGTGAAATAGCTTGCATCACTATTTTTTTAAAGTTAAAACAATACAGTACATTATAATATAGGCAATTTTTATGAATTTACATTTTCTTTAGGTCTTATTTACTTTGTTCGGACACATTTGCAGACTGGATCATCTGCTTTGTTGGTCTGAAACTTGTGCTGTTTTTAACAGCAAATGATAGTCAGAATTCAATCCAGAATGTCTGTAAACAGTTTATTTCTTCAGTCTGTTTTTACAAGGTTCAGCTGAGAACAAACGTCTTCTAATTCGGCAGTACTGGTTGGCAAAGCCAACATATTAATGGCAAGCTTGGCAAGTGTAGGAAAACGTGTCTTGTCTTGTGACAGTATTCATCAGCTGCCAGATCCCGTCTGAGATTGGTCAAGTCAGTCACTTGTTACTGGATTCACCCCCCCCCCCCCCCCCCCCCCCCCCCCCCCCCCCCCCCCCCCCCCCCCCCCCCCCCCCCCTTATCTTAATTCTAGGCTATCCAGCATATTTCCAAGAAAAATCTGTGGGAAAAGCATTGTGAGCTGGACGATCTTCCAAGCTCGCTGTGCTTTAGCTACTTGATTGGAGAACGATATACCATCCTTTATTTCGAGCCTCACAGAATTTGTTTTATTTTCAGGTATAAGTTTAATATTTGACCTCTCTTATTTACAGAGATCACAACACTGGAACAAAGTAAACCAAAAACAAAAGCCTAGTGACTAAACTTTTCAAAGACCTAAACTACAACTCCAGACAGCTAAGCCATTTACTGGTTACCAAAGCCAAGTTACACACAGTACACATATTATACACAGGTCTCTTCACAGGCCTTCACCACACGTTACCCTGCTTTTATACCTCCCTGCTTAACGACAGGCAGGTGTCTCCCATTACGTTAGAGCCAGGTGTTTCCCCTCCTTGCTCGAATTTTAAACCCCAAGGCATTCAATAAGTAGCCTTTATTTAAAAATAAAATAAGCAAATAAATAAAATAAAAATAAAACAATGTGGAGCAGATTAAGTAGGTGTGCCTTTTCCTTTGAATGAAATATTTCCTTGGCAGAGTTTGCAAATTCCGCTTTCTCCTGCTTGTTAAAGACATTCCACCCAATGCTTTGCTTGGATGCAATTGCTGTGTCTTCACAATACAGAATTTAGTGATCAAGAACAGACACTTTATTGTTACAACCAAACACAGACGCACATCTCCCACTAACACTTTTGCGACTGCACTAACCACTTTTGCGACTGGCGTCATTTTAAACCTCAGGCTGGCTCCAAAATTTAACGATAGCAATTGCTCGACGAGGTCCATAACTCTAATAATCAGGTGCTTGTAATTAGGCCACTGCATTAGTTTTACAAACTGAACTTATATATATTCCATTTTTAAACAGCAGAGTGTGACAATATGGGCTCCAGTGTATATGTCATCAAAGAATCCTGCGTTATTTAACATGAATAACTGTATTTAACAGAGATTCATTTTTATATTAGTAGCGGTCCCGCCCAAGGCTGGATTACCTATTGACTAACCATAACACCTTTGTTTCGTTTTATTTTTTATTTATTTATTTATTTATTATGGTTTAGGGTTTGAAATTTATTATCTTCCACACTTCTCAACTGTTGGCTTTTCAAAAGCTGTACCCCCCACCCGGTTCTTTGATAAGGTTCTGACTTGGCAGGTAACAAGCTGGATGCACTGGCTGTCAGATTCTGAAAAAATTTTGCTGCTGCGTCCTCGCAATTGGCGCCGTGACACATTTTTCAATAAAACCTTTCAAAATCATCTTCTTGGGAACCGGTGAAGTGATTGATCTGAAACTTGGCATATATCATCAGCATCCAAACCCGCATCAAGTTTGCGAAGCAGAAGTTTCTGCGATAAATTTTAATGTCAAAATGGCTGCCACAAATCTTATCGAAATGCGCCCCTAACAACAAACTGTTGCTGTTTGAAAACCATTTGTCCAACAAACTCCAAACTTGATAGTTAACAATGGTGATAGTTTATATTTTATAAAATTGTGATGTTTTATAAAACAAGATGGCCACCACTTATACGTTTATATTTGAAATTTAAACCTGCCTCAGTTGACAAACGATTTACTTGACTAACTCCAAACTTCTCAAGCATCTTCCCTGACACTGTAGCAATTCAACTGACTTAAAATGTTACAAAAAATGGTGCTTGACGTTTAAACACAACAATGGCTCGTTGTGATTGGGCATTTTTTATTGCATATTTAGGAGAAGAAGGTCATCTACGTCATTGCTTTGTTTGATACCATGACCCCAACCTTCGGCATTCCTAATACTGACCTGGCAAGGCTCCTACAAGTTGCATTATTATTATTATTATTATTATCTTTATTTATGTTTACATATTTTTTTGATGTTTGCAATCTGAACGTTATGACTACAAGGCTACACAAGTCTACATATCTGACGGGACTAAATGTATGTGCACTAAATCATAATACAAAATAATAAATTGCACAGGGGCGGAGGGGTACCACCTTCTAAAAATAAACAAATACATTTCTTTTTCAATAACTAAACTAAAGAAATACATTCATGGCAGGGCTTTGTCCTGCCCGGTTTTCGTGTGCAAGGCTCCTCACCCTGTCACACACACCCAAAATGACAGCTGAATGTTATTGGAGAGATAATAAAATACATTTTACTTAATCCTCTGTTATAAAGCAAGGTTGAGTCCTTGTTTTTATTTTTATTTTTTCTGACACTGGTAACAAATTACGGCCTTGCATGAGGCAGGCATTTATTCATACAGCCTTTATTCATACAGCCTTTTATACAAAAAAGTCTTTTATATACAAGCCTTTTCTGACTGAGAGGAGAGAGTAAATGAAGTGGTAGTGTCTCAATCCTATTTATTGATCTAACGCATTGTATGTTTGCTCTATTTTTTTCCATGTTTTCATTATTTTAACATGACCAACACTCAACTAATTACATTGCTAGGCACAAGTATTTTCTGTACAGTGCCCTGTCTTCCGCCCAGGTATGGTACTATTTTTGTACAGAAGTGTGAATATTAAAATCCCTCTCCTTCTTCTATTCCAGAAGCATATATAGACACCAGATTGCCCGTGCCATCCTATTTAAGTGAATGTAACAAAGTAAGTGTCCTGAAGTGTGTAATACTATCTCTTCTAATAGTTTAATATAAAAGAAAAGCACTCTATTGGATCAGCTTGAACCGAAAATAAATAAGCAAATAAATAAAATAAAAATTAAATAATGCGGAGCACATTAAGTGTGCTTCCTCCTTTGAATGAAATATTTCCTTGGCAGAGTTTGCAAATTCTGTTTTCTCCTGCTTGGTAAAGAAAAAAAATCCAATGCTTTGCTTGGATGCAATCGTTATGTATTTGCAAGACAGAATTTACTGACCAGGAACGACACTTCCAAGCAGACACACATTTCTCTTTTGCAACTGCCATCAAAACCCAGCTGGCTCAATTTACGGTAATTATTGTGACAGTCCATAATGTAATAGCGGTGCTGTACTATTGCTTTAGTTTTAAAACTGAACTTAACAGCCATGATAACAACAACAGCGGAATATGGCCAATATATGTTGCAAAGAATCCCTCAGCATCATGTGTATTTAACATTAATAACTGTATTCAAAATGAGATTTATTATTATTATTATTGTGATGTTTCCAGTACTGCAAATGGGTACACAAGTCTACAGATCTGAAGGGACTAAATGAAGGTGTACCATATAGTAATTAAATATGTATCATGCACTTAGACATATAAACGGGAAAGGCACAAACCACATCGAGCGGTGATCTTGGCACCCCAGGTATTTTTCATGGCGCTTACCCAGTTCCGATTTTCTATCTGTGCCGACCTCTACATCTATAATAATAATCATATATATATATATATAATATATCTATATATACTCCCTATAATATATTATACCATTATTTAATTTATATATAGTCGAGATGAAGGCTATATTTTTGCATCCTGAGGGACCATATCTCGAAAAAACAGGCAATAATCTGCACGCAGTGACGTCAAAAAGGGAGAATCAATATTCGTCTAGAAGATTATACTTGAAATTTGACTCCTGTGCACCCCAAGACCACTTTCAAACAAAATGTCTTGTTTTCAATCACTCGACAACACCCACAATTCGTGTTTTAGACATTACTAAGAAATACTGTCCACTCCTCCGAAGTTTTTTAGACATCCTTTTTAAGAAACTGTCACTTTGAAGAATTTACAACATCATCCTCCACCAACGGGAGCACCAAACAAGCGGGCGAGACAAATAATCTTCGACTCTGACAGGGACACACACAATGTGAGCGTTGTAACTGAATAGCGTTATAAACGGGGCAAGGGGTGGGGGCGCCGCATGACACATAACACACATCTGACTAAAATACAAAATTAAATGAAACTGAGTGACCAATTGCCTGCAAAAAAATCCCAAAGTAGTAAGCATACATAATTATTTGGATGAAGAACATTTAAATTAACTGGAAGATAGCAAAAAATACCAACATTTTTTTTTTTTTTTTTTTTAATCGCTGTCTTTATGCTCACATCGTCGCCCCGACTTTGTCACTTCAAATAATGACTTTTTAGCGGTTTGAAAACGCTACAGAAAACCACAAAAAGACAGTTCTGCACATTATCCACCCCTCTCAGACAAATACCTTGATCAAATTACTGAAATCCGAGACGTTGTTGAATTTATTTTTATTCCTCACGTGTGTGTCTGTACTGACAGGAAGAAAAAAAATAAGTCTGTGCCGTTTCAACTCTGCCCCTGGTGTATTTTTTCAATGGCAATGTGCACACTATCATAAAAAATGATTTACTTTCTTTTACATGTTTTAATTGAATTAATTTACTCATCTTAACTTAGTGTGTAGTTCAAAGTTATACACGGGACTACTTTATTTGGCGCAATCGTATTTCATGAAAAAAAAAATTGCCTTAAAGATGATTTTTTTCAAATCCACTGTTTTACCTGAATTATAAATGCAATATGGCCCTTTAGGGTGTCCGTATACGTTGAATATACAGAAGTCTTGGGGGTTACGCCCTGAGGCATCTGTATATTCGACTTATACGGACGCCCAGCCAAGCATAGAAAAAAATCTTTTCGTGTTTGGTGTAGGGTTGCCAGATTTTTCCAGAGTTAATAGCCCAAAGTCACTTCAAAAATAGCCCAATTATTTGTTTTAACTGAAGGCAAGCTTATTATTAACATGTAGGCCTATGCATTAAAAAAAACTCAAAACTTTCCATAAGAATGATAACCTTGATAATTTTTAAAAACTACCAGCCCCAGTCAGCTCTTGACCGTCACTATCACAAACTATCAACAAATTCGTACAGAAGCTCTGAAGGGACAAATCAACATTCATATCAGGCCAGCAACCTAATTACAGCGTGATCCCTTTATTGAAAAACTAATGCTGGTACTGCATCCCCAAAAAATGTTGCAAACATTTCAATTTTTTAAAGTTATTTCACTAATCTAATTACTTTATCAACCCGCGACTCCTTAATATTTACCGCAGCTGTGTTTTTGAAGTAGCCCAATTCCGCGGGAAAACCGCGGACCTGGCAACACTGGTTCGGTGTGGGGTTGTCTTGCGAATGACCACATCGCGATACAGAAAATTCACTTAACCTGAATCCGATCTGAAGTTGATGATCCGAAGACACAACCTAAATCAAGCAGTGAACAGCAACATCCCAGTGCGAGTCGGTCTTCCAGTTAAAGCTACAACACCACATTAGCTGTGCAGTACACAACAGAGTACCATCATTTTTGCTGTATTCAAAATCAAATACCTACAAATAGCAACCTAAATATTCTACATTTGTTTAATTTTAACAAATAATAACATTAATAAAATAATTTGAATAGTGCAACTGGTCCAGAATGCTGCTGCTACAAGAATACTGACCAGTACAAAACAAACTGAACGCATTACATCTGTCTTGGAAAATTTGCATTGGATACCTTTCAAATATCGGAGTTATTTTTCAGATTCTTCTATTGACCTTTAGGGCTGTCCGGGGAACTGGCCCTAAATATTTATCAAAATCGGCTATGCTGCATTCCTACATCCCTAGGCATCAGCTGCACTGTTTAAGCTCAGAGCTGCTGGCTGTTCCCTTCACCAGTTGTGTCACTCTGAGAGGTCTGAGTTTCTCCACTAGTGCTCCAAAACTTTGAAACTTGTTGGCAGTAGTTGTGAGAGGCTCTCATTCTCTTGAGAAATGTAAAGCACTGCTAAAACCACTTGGTTTTCCTACTTTTGGTATAGGGACTTTTATATTGTAATTGTTTGTTACTGTAGTCAGTTTGAATGTTTTTAATCATGTTTTATTTTAGTTGTACATTGGTACTTTTTTTTTTTTTTTT